>NC_056732.1:1199860892-1199965892 GCF_019279795.1 Protopterus annectens
ATTAATGGTGTACAGAACATATGCTCCTCTTACTGAATGCCATATGTGCATAGGTTGACAGACTTGAGGCTGGAGCCACAAACACTGGGCCAATATACACATGTTGTTGTGATACCCTCATACATTTACTGTTGTAACAGGGTTTGTTGTGCCATATGTCCTATGAGGGATATGAAGTCAGTAACTCTCATGGCTGTCACCATGTACTGACTGCAATCCTAGAACTATGCTTCTGTGGTTCTAAGATAGATGATCTGTCAGTAACACAAGAAATATAAGACTCCAAACACTGGCCAGTCTGCAGATAACCCTACAGGTGGGAGTTTCCTCAAACACATAACACTGTCATGACATGTATTAAATCACGTAGACCAGCCATATCCAAACAAATCCTGTTAAACCAACATTACTCCAAATGCAGAAAAGCAACAGTTACATTCTGTAGTCATGTCTGGAACATCCCCTTCTTGTTTGTTGGCCTGTCTCTACAGTGTATGTTGTTAGAGGTATATCCCACTACCATCTGTGATGCTGTTTGCAAAACACAAACACAAAGTCCTGTTCACAGTGAATGAAAAGGGCCAACACCCATGTGATATTCCTAGTTATAGGAGTGTGTTTCCATGCAATTGGCTATGGGAATGTTACTACAGCCATTCCACATGCAATCAGCTTGTGAGGGACTGCAATTTGTGTAGAGGCCATCATCTGATCATGAGCATCCCTTACTAAACACAAGGTGCTGCCTAAGCAAAGCAGGTGTACTTCTTTACATCCACCAGAGAGGGAGTGAGAGAGATAGACAGAGACAAAGTAAGACAGGGAGGGGGTGGGTGAGTAAAACATAAACATGTTTGTGTCACACACTTACCAGTACAGGGTTTCAAACCCCTGCCTGACTATGTATTGCTATCACAATTTGATGCAGTCATTGCATGAGCCACAGAGCTTACATGCTGGGGAGCTGTCCAAAGGTATATTCGATGGGAGTGACATCTGCAACAGTGATAAGGGAGGGATAAGGTATGTGTAGTACGCGTGCCTGTCCACATGAACAGGTGTCAAGGTCTTCACCATCACACTCTCTCAGGGACTCACACACATTATCACAGTTGGCAGGGTCAGAATTAAACTTTCTAACTAGCTAGTTTGCCACAATACAGTAATACACAGGTATCACATGCACCACAGGGGGTTATCAGAATGACATATTGTCAAAGGGTATGCCAAGGTGTCTGACATTAGAAGGTATGCTTCAGTAGGCCAATGGGAGGTGTAGTGAGTTTGAATGGCGTCCAAATCATTATACTCCACACACACACACACACACACACACACACACACACACACACACACACACACACACAGATAGACACATGTTGCCAGTACTGACATGCATGGGTGCATTGCTTCACAGGTGTGTAGTGCTTGACTGTGTCAAAAGGCTGCACAAGGCTACATAAAGGGTATACCTTAGCATCAGGCCATATGACAATGGCCTGCGGTGTAGCTCAGGGGTGTAGTGTCTGGATTGGCCCATACAAGTGGGTATTGTATTCACCATCCAGTCATCTGGGTTACTGTTGTGGGTGGCTAGTGCTGTGCAATGCTTGCCATGTATGTGTTCTATAGTCCATGACATGGACAGTGTCTGGGATGTGCACACATCCCACATGCATGTTCTGTGACATGTGGAAGTGTAACTGGGGTGTCTGGGGCATGTTGTGTAGACAGATTATCATCAGATGTGCCATTCCTGGCCTCATGTCATGAGAACTGGCAATGGACACCAGGTTGACCTTGCACCTACATTGATAACATGGTACAGGTATTACCTGGTGTCAGTGGTATTTGTCCATACAGGGCATGTGTATAAGGCATGGTATGTCCTTTGTGGGTTACATTTACTGGCTCTACAGTTGTTGTAGGCATCCAGTGGGGAACATAGTGAAGAAGCACTGCATGCCATGATTTGCCTATTGTAGTTATGGGACAGGGTGCCATTCCCTCGGTAGTCCACTGCAATCACACCATGGTTACTATCTGTGGGCAATATGCAGGGAACTACCAACACAGTGGTTGTTGCCTAGCCAAGTGTGTTTGTGTATGAGACATGGGTGGAAAGTGTTCTCTGGGTAATGCAAGGGTTGCCTATATTGTTCGCCAAGCCATGATGTCACATGTAGGGGTATTGATTGTCTACCCCAGCCTCTCTGCTGTTTGACATTGGTTATCTTTGTAAGGTGGACATTGTGACATATCATAGGCCCACCATATAAGAAATTTGCAAAACCCACTTCCCAATGAGTCCAGTTGTTACACACTCTCAGCTACCACCACACAGGATATGAATGACGCACACACACACACCAAGTCTCACAGTTGCCATGTCTGGGAAGAAAACTCCTACCTAACTAGTACATTTCACTACAATATGACACAGTTATATGATGAGCCACAGAAATTACTGGACTATGTTTTCACCAAAGGTGTATTTCAAAGTGAATGACATCAGCAGGCTTGCCAAAGTTGGACAATGGTAGTTGTAGTGACTGTGAATGGCCTCAAAAGCATTGATCCCTACACAGACAAACAAACTTTCACACTTGCCATGTCTGGGAAGAGAACTCCTACCTAAAGAGTATATCATACTACAGCATTATGCAGTTATAGGATGTGTCACTGAGATTACTGGGCCACTCCTACCCCAAAGGTGTATTTCAAAGTGAATGACATCAGCAGGCTTGCCAAAGTAGGGCATGGAGATTGTAGTGACTGTAAATGGATTTAAAAGCATTGACCCCCTACACAGACAAACAAACACACACACAAACATTTACACTTGCCATGTTTGGGAACCAAATTCCTACCTAACTACTATACCACACTACAGTATTACGCAGTTATAGGACACGCCACAGAGCTCACTGAGCTACGTACTCCCCAAGGGAGTATTTCAAAGTAAATGACATCAGCAGGCTTGCCAAAGTAGGGCAATGGAGGCTGTAGTGACTGTGAATGGCCTCAGAAGCATTGATCCCTACACAAGCAAACAAACATTTATACTTGCCATGTCTGGGAATAGAATTCTTACCTAACTAATATATCACACTACAGCATTACACAGTTAGAGGATGCACTATGTTTCTGGACAATTCCTTCCCCAATGGTATATTTCAAAATGAATGACATCAGCAGGCTTGCCAAAGTAGGGCAATAGAGGCTGTAGTGACTGTGAATGGCCTTAAAAGCATCAATCCCTACACAGAAAAACACTTATACTGGCTATGTTTGGGAATAGAACTCCTACCTAACTAGTGCATCACACTATAACATTACACAGTTACAGGATGCACCACATATATTATTGGGCTGTTACTTCCCCAAGGGTGTATTTCAAAGTGAATGACATCAGCAGGCTTACCAAAGCAGGTTGTAGTGAATGGCCTCAGAAGCATTGATCCTTACACAGACAAACTTGCCATGTCTGGGAATAGAACTCCAACATTAGTAATATATTATATTACAGCATTACACAGATATAGGATACACCACAGGGATTACTGGGCTGTGCTTTCCCCAAAGGTGTATTTCAAAGTGAATGACATCAGCAGACTTGCCAAAGTAGGGCAATGGAGGTTGTAGTGATTGTGAATGGCCTCAAAAGTAGTGACCTTTACAAAGACAAACACAAACATTTACACTTGCCATGGCTAGGAATAGAATTCCTTTCTAACTAATATATCACAGTATAGCATTATGCAGTTATACAACATGCCACAGAGATTATTGGGCTACGTCTTCCCCAAGGGTGCATTTCAAAGTGAATGACATCAGCCAGCTTGCCAAAGTAAGGCAGTGTAGGTTGTAGTGACTGTGAATGGCCTCAAAAGCATTTATCCCCTATACAGACAAACAAATAAACACACACACAAACATTTATACTTGCCATGTCTGGGAATAGAACTCCTACGTAACTTGTATACCACACGACAGCACTACCCTGTTATAGGACACTCCACAGAGATTATTGGGTCACTCTATCTCTAAAGGTGTATTTCAAAGTGAATGACATCAGCAGGCTTTCCAAAGTAGGGCAATGGAGGTTGTAGTGACTGTGAGTGGCCTCAAAAGCATTGACCCCTACACAGACATTTACATGTGCGATGTTTGGGAATACAACTCCTATCAAATTAGTTTATCACAATACAGTATTATGCAGTTACAGGATGCACTACAGAGATTATTGGGCTCCATTTTTCCCAAAAGTGTATTTCAAAGTGAATGACATCAACAGGCTTGCCAAAGTAGGGCAATGGAGGTTCTAGTGACTGAATGGCCTCAAAAGCATTGATCCCAGCACAGACAAACAAATGCACACACAAACATTTACACTTGCCATGTCTGGGAATAGAACTCCTATCTAACTAATATATCAAACTACAGCATTACACAATTATATTACACACCATGGAAATTGCTGCACTCCTCTTTTCCAAAAGGTGTATTTCAAAATGAATAACATCAGCAACCTTGCCAAGATTGTGCAATGGAAAACGTAGTTCATAGGTTCATAGGTTCATAGGTTGATACTAGGCTATTGGCCCTATGGCCTATACATGCCTAGACATGACAATTCCCTGGCTATGTCTTCCTACATTATTTACTTCCCTGGACCCCTGTCTAGCAGAGCAGCTGACATGATACCCAGGGTCAATTTTCTATCTCCCATCCAATCATCCAGGTTCTTTTTGAAGAGGAACAAAGAGGCACTCTGCTTGACATGTATGGGCAGTCTTTTCCAGAACCTGGGGAGTCTCTGGGTCAGGAACACATCCCTCCAGCATGTATTGTTCATTGTGATGACAAGATTTCGATCCCTGGTGCATGTGGCTGTGAGGGTTTGGAATTATTTATGTGTAGCATGTCCAACAAATGTGGGTTAGAAATGGCATGGTATGTTAAGCAGAGATCGCCTCTGAGAACACAATATGAGACAGAGTATAGCTGGATGATTTTCAGATGATCTGATTAGGGCATATGGTTTAGGCCTGTGATTCATTTTGTGAGGTATGTCTACAGCCTCTCTAGTTGTTGCAGATATCTTTTGAGGTACATACATAACAGGCCATTGTAGTCTCTACTGGGTCTAAGAGATGACTACAGTGGGACAATGCTCTCCTTTTTCTGGATGTAAAGCCCCTAGTGGGAGGTGTGTCACATAGGTGGGTTTCCTGACTGTTGTGATGATGTGGTTTTCAAAGGTGAGACCACTGTCCACCTGTGTCCCTAAGTCTGTTATCATACTTTAGGTGTTTAGTGTACTGCCACCTATGTGGTACTTCACAGGTACATGTCCCTTCCCAAAGGGGATAACTATATATTGCTTGACATTGATCTTGAGGCCATGGCTCAGGCACCAAGCATGTCTTTCTGTAAGGCCCTTCTGTAGAATATCCACATCATGTGGGGATTCAATATTGGGTCCATTACTGTTGGACTGTACTTCAGAGTAGTATATGGCAAACAAGGGCGGTGCCAGGACTGAACCCTAAGGTACTCCAACTGTCACTTGTCTGGGGCTGGGGTTGATGTCACCTATATTTACAGTGTGAGTTCTGTCAGTACAGCAGTTGGCAGCCCATTGGGTGACATAGGGATTAATGGCCAGCTTGATACATTTATCTATGATTCCAGACTGGGGGATGGAGTTGAAGGCCTTAGAAAGGTCCGAGTAGGCTGTGTGAACCACCTTACCCTCATCCACAGCTCTGGAGATGGATTCACAGTTGTCATTCAGGTTGAGGTAACATGATCAGGCCTTCACAAACCCAACCTGGTGGGGGTCCAGTGTTTGCAGGTGGCCAATGTATTTGTTTTAATTTCCATGATAATACATTCCATGGCCTTGCAGATCAGGCACATCATACTGCTGGGGCTGTTGTACCCAGGATCCAAGGTGGATCCCCCCTTGTGGACTGGGATAACTGTAGCTGTGTGCCACACAGTGGGCATGAAGCCTGAAGTGTGGCTATGATTAAACATAGCACATAGGTGAGGTGTAACTCATGTAGTACAAAGCCCGGGATGTTGACTGGTCCCATGGCTAATGTTGTCATAGGTCTGGAGACTGTGGCTTTTACCTATGTGGCCGTTATTACCAGAATCTGGCAACCTTTCTGTGTTGAGATGGGCCCTTTGGTGGGTGGGAAGGGACTGCAGTTGGCACTGAATCTATCTGCCAGGATATTTGCAATATCCCTGGGAGCAGTATGTTTAATACCATCCTGTTGTAGCTCAGAGCAGATCTGAGCATTGCCATTTAGATTCCACAGATAGCTATGGAACGGCTTGCAGTTGTCTCTGACATCTCTGGCTATATTATGTTTGTAACTAGCTTTGGTGGATGTTATGAGGGATCTCGGCTTCTTACTGTATCTGGTAAGGGATTATTTTGCATCCTGGAAATTCCTCCATTTCTGAAACAGTTTTCTCATTTTGTTGTACAGTATGTTTATGGCAGGAGTCCACCACATTGGCTTCCTTTTCTTGGTGGGGAGCATCTTGGTTCTATATTGGATGGCACAATTCATGCACGAGTGGATGTGCTCATACAGTGCCTTCATCTATGATTCAGCAGTCATCCTTTCAGTTCCCATTTGCATAGGTGTCATGACGTTAGTCACGTCTGACATGTGTAGCATGACGTTGGCTTTGGAGATGTGTGTTACGGAGGTTTCCTTACTAGGGTGTGGGGGTGGGATGTTGATGTTAAGGGTGATTAGCTCATGGGCAGACCTGACGACCGATGGGATGAATCTAGGGGTGGAGCATTGATTTCCCATGTTGGTAATAACTAGGTCTAGGATATTTGAGCCCCTGATGGGACTATTGGTTACTTGATCCAGGTCATTGGGAATTATGACTTCCAAGAACCTGTTGGGCACACGTGTTGGTACACAAGTAGTTTTTTTCCAGTTAATAGCAGGGTAGTGTAAGTCACACAGTATTAGAGTGTTTGCTTGTATCATAATATTTCACAGTATGTTTCAAAAGCTGTAGTGGGAATTGTGGGGCATGGTGGGGGATCTGTTGCAAGCTATACAATTTGGAATGCAGTCTAACCTACTGTTAGTTTCACCAGGAGTATTTCAGACACATTCTGTTGGGCAAGTAGCCTGGTGGTGTGAATAACCTTGTTGAATATGGACACTCCTCCACCTTTACTGTTTTGGTCCTGGTTTGGTGGCCAACATGTGTGGTGTGAGCTGTACCTGGTATTGCAGGGTTGCTCTCTGGAGCCTTGGACCAGGTCTCTGTTACTGCACAGTTATCGATGTTCTCCATTTTTAAGTGTGCATAGTGACTGTGAAAGACCAAAAAGCATTGATCTCTACATACACACACAGAGTTTCACAGTTGCCATGTCTGGGAATAGAACTCCTACCTAACTAGTATATCACACTACAGCTTTACACAGTTATAGCATGTGCCACAGAGCTTACTGGGCTATTTCTTCCCCACAGGTGTATTTCAAAGTGATTGACACCAGCAGCCCTGCCACAGTAGGGCATTTGAAATTGTAGTGAGTGTGAATGGCCTCAAAAGCATTGATTCCTACACAAACATAGTTGATATGTCTTGGATTAGAACTCCTACCTAACTAGTGCCTCACACTACAGCATTAAGCAGTTATAGGATGCACCACAGAGATTACTGGGATACTCCATTCCCAAAGGTGTATTTCAAAGTGAATGACGTCAGCAGCCCTGCCAAAGTAGGGCATTTGCAATTGTAGTGAGTGTGAATGGTCTAAAAAGCATTGATCCCTACACAGACAAGCACACACACACACACACACACACACACACACACACACACACACACACACACACACACACACACACGCGCGCACACAGTTGCCATGTCTGGGATTAGAACTCCTACCTAACTTTTACATCAAACTACAGCATTATGCAGTTATAGGACACACCACAGGGATTACTGGGCTACTACTTCCTCAAAGGTGTATTTCAAGATGAAGACATCAGCAGGATTGTCATAGTAGGGCAATGGGGAGTGCAGTCTGTGTGCATGGGCCATAACTCATTCATCTAGAGGCAGACACACAACATCCAGGCACACACAGGTTTATATTCCACAGGTACATGTATACAACTGCTAGATGACTACTAACTTGTCATGTTACACAGTTAGCCCAAGCACCACAGACACTATAGTGCTGTGGGATACCAAAGGCAAATGTCTACGGTGATTGCCATTTGCACATCATGTGGTTTTAGCCAGTTGGATGTGTGCTGAGTGGGACAGGCCTCATGATGGGAGTCTCTTTGTCACTGTCTGTCACGCTCTTCCACAGATCTATGTATGTGTAATGTTGGCCTATTATAGTGTGTTGTCCTTGGATATATGTGTGTATTCCTATCCAATGTGTGTGCAAAGTATGACTGGTGTGTAATGAGGAGTGTCTGCACTAACATCTGTGACTGTCAGATATGTATGGTCCACTGTTGTTGCCAGACACGGGCTTCATTTCTTTAAGTGTGTGAGCATGCCCAGTGTGACCTTTCAGTATTTTGTTGTCTGACATGGCCTTCATTTCTCTATGTGTGGGAGCATGCCTAGTATGATCTTCTGTATTGAATGTGTGAATCCATTCCAGGTAGATTGTGTAGGCTTTTGTATTCTACACCTACAGACAGCAACCTGTTTCTGTGGGATATCTGTAGATCAGTTGACAATATGGGTTCAAAATGGGCAAAGGATAGTTGGTTACTGTAGGTAATTGTGTCTGTGCTGCTTCTGCTACATAGTCTTGGTGTTAGCAGAGATAATCAGATATATGTACTGTTTTACACTGTGATGTTTTATGTCATCAAGTACTGTCAGGTATACACATTTGCTTGCAGTGATGTCCTGGTGAACACAGGGTGAATGCAGATATGTACAGTATTGTGGTTCGCAGACTACATAGTCTTGCACAATCATGTCATTCTTGAGGGGAAGCTGCAGACACTTGCTGCTGGGTCTGTATAAATAGTTCAGCACCTTGGTACAGTGGTGGCTGAGGATTCCATGCTTGTACATCCATCAAAGTGACAGTATGGCCATATCCTGCTGTGGACGTACCACACAGCTGTACAGATTCACACAGGTTACCCAGAGGCAGGGGTCATAATTCTGGACATTACCCCTTCACATTGTGGTTTACGAACAGGTTTGTAGCCACCCATTCTTATATTTGCAGCCTGGGATAGTATGTGCACACGACTGAGTTTTGGACTTCACACACTCCATGCTTCCCATGCTCCTACCCCCCCCCTATTATTCTATCCTCTTCCAAACATTATGCAAATATTATCTGATATGTTCCCTATAGTTATCATCTCATCCCAGCAGTAATTTGGTGTTGGTTCACAGTTCATGCAGTAGGACATGGTGGACATGTTACTGGGATTTGTCCACATGGTGTTGCATTTGGGTTCTGTGGACTGTGTTATGTTGTTATTTGGGAGTCCATGGCGTAACATACATTGGCAGTATGGGTAAGACATAGGCCTTTGGCAGAGGACTGTAGGCCATTTAATAGTGATGCAGGCCAGCTGTAGCAGGCCATTGCATTCTGTCACTCCTACAGTCCAAGACTGCAATACACTATATTCCCCTGGGGTGACAGGGTATGTGTGCAAGGTGTTCATGTCAATACTTTCTGTCATTATTGATCCAGTGGTGTGGATGCTGGCAGGGTGCTGCTTACGGCTAGGGACACACCTGCATGGGACACCTGTTCTGCATGCTTCCTTCTTTAGCTATTGCCATACAGAGGCGGGGTCATATTGTACTCATTCCCAACAGCAGGGATAAGACTGGAAGGGTACCTGTGGATGATGGTGGGGTGAGCTGGGTGCATGTGTGCTATGGACACTACATGCATCTGACTCACAGATATGCATGGGGCATTCCACTTATGCTGGCTTGTGCAGGGACATCAGCTGTTTCTCAATACTTAATACATGTTACCTTTGTGGTCTGCCAGTGTTTGGCCAGACGACATCAGTATTCCCTACTACAACCCCACATAATTTGCTGCTAACCTGTATGGACAATTCCAAGGGTGTGTCCATTTGACAGTTACATATTATACACTGTGTCTCTGGGGTACTTCCCCCTATGTACTGCCTGTATCTCTGGGCCCACATTCATGCCATGTCCATCTTTCAGATGGTGACACATATTAATTCCAAGCATTTACTATGGCTTACTGCTGGAATGTGTTTTTCTGGGAAGCATTATTTTTGGCATTGCAGTTGTAAGAACTTGGCCCTGTCATCAGCAGTACTGGCCAATGGCCACCAGGACAAACCTCACCATGCATACATACTGACCACTCTCACACAATATACAACACACACCAACCTAACACACACAGCCCTGCATATTGTACACATGCTATAATCTATCCTGCTACCTTGGCCAGCTCAGGTAATCTGTGCTCCGCTGTTATTATACCTACATATACATGTTGCTACATTTCTACATAGAATTTAGGGACACACCTGACTGTTGCTACATTTCTACATAGGATTGGGGGGGCACACCTGACTGTTACTACATTTCTATGTAGGATTGGGGGGCACACCTGATTGTTACTACATTTCTACATAAGATTGGGGGGGCACAACTGACATTTGTACACATTTGCTATGACTGTACTGGTATTTCAGGTACTCCATTTCATTCTGTATTCTGACCTATCATGCTGACTAGAAGCATATCAGTGTACTACAGGTCTTAGGTTTGATTGACCTACATTTCAGCTTCTGACTTCTTACCCTTCAGAACTTACATCCCACTGGGTGTCCTGTTGTAGTCTGTGTAGGTCTGGGGGGGATGTTCTCCATAGCTATCAATCAGAGGCCTTAGCACAGCCTTTGTTTGTGTTTGTCTATGCCTGTCCTGCTGGCTCAGACTGTTGTTGGGTAAGTGAGCCTCCCTGACTGGCATGTGTGCGTCCTATGGACACACATGTGGCACACCACATTTCCTGCAGTGAGTTTTGTCACCTTGTCTAGTACTGGCTACTATGGTGACACCAGTATTTGTTACAGATCTCATGCTGCCACTTTAAGTGTCTACTATCTGCTGGCATCCAATTCAGCCACCCAATTCCCTTGCATGTTCACATCCATACCCTAGATACAAGTAACAACACGTACTGCTCCATTAGGCAATTGATAGGAAAAGTGACTTATCTTGTGGCTGTGCCAATATTGAGGGTTGTGCCGGAGGGCTGACTATGTCGGATGCACATTGAACACTCTCTATACATGGTTAAGCACAGGTAGTATCATGTTTGGCATCCCTTTTACTGTAATGTGCGAGTCAGAGAGAGATGTCATTCCCTGGGTTCCTACCATGTCAGTGTATGTGCTATGTGTTGCCTCTTTGCCACAGCCTGGGCATACTGGTCATGCCTCCTTCTGCCTACTGGGGCAGGCTCCAGTTATTACTCCTCCGAGTCACTCAGTGCATGTGCAGGCCTTGACAATGGTGGGGGGGCTGTGTGTCCCTGCCCCGTGCTGTTCCTGCTGCAGCTGTTTCCGCAGAATCATGTTGTGTAGTATGGCACATACGATGACAATCTGGGTACATGTAGCTGGTGAGTACTGCAAGACTCCACCGGATATGTCTAGGCACCGGAACCTTGACTTGAGCATCCCAAACACATGCTGTATTATGATTCTGGTCTGTGCGTGTGCCTCATTATGGAGTTCTTGTTGTTGTTGCCACAGCTCCATAACCAGAATCCCCCACTAGGTGGCAATAACTGATGTCCCCTTTGGCAAATCTATGGTACAGCTACATCAGATGCCAGATGTGGGAGTCATGATAGCTTCCAGGGCAGCCAGCACACACATTTATTATAATGCCCTGGGCATCGCACATGACCTGGCAGTTGATGGAGTGGAAGCTCTTGCGGTTGATGTAGACCCTACCCTGCTCACCAGGTGGCACTTTGATGTGTATGTACATGCAGTCTATAGCACCCACTACCTCAGGGTATTCTGCTATTTGGTGGAAGAGACGCATATTGCTGGCCAATGCCTCACGGCTGTTGTGGAAATATAAGTGCTCACCGGCATGTGCTGACATGGCATCCAGGAACCAGTGGAGTACCCTAGATTCTGATGCCTGTGAGATCCACATGATATCCCCAGTTGGCCATTGGAAGTTACCCATGGCTAGTATTCTTAGGCCTACACATACCTTGGTATCCACTGGGATCCCCTCTGTTGGTACTGTGTGCTAGGTTTGGCCGGCACAGCTCAACAATCTGCTGTAGGAGGTCCATGTCCACCCTATAGTGGTCCACTATCCCCAGCTCATGTAGCCCCTGGTAGGTTACCCTGGGTCTGTACACTCTTCTCCTTCTCCTCACTGTGGGTTGGTCATTAGCATTCTCATCCTCACCACCCTCAGCCTCTTCCACATGTTGATTTATGATAGCTGCTGCAGCCCCTATCATTTTGTTGCTTTCGTTTAGTAATATTTCCCCACTTGTGTACACTGGTGGTGTAGAGTTTGTGGGAAAAAACAGAGTGAAAGGTGTTTGCATAGTTTTTAGTGGTGTGCTGGGCTGGGCTTCTGCCTGTGTAATTGGCTGATTCTGATACACTTCACCTGACAGCTGTGCTAGTTCTCCTTGATTACCTTCCTACTGCTGTTTTCCCTTCCCATTGCCTTCCTGTTTAAGCTCAGGGGCACACTGCACAAACAGAGTGCTCAGATGTGCACAGAGCTGCTATTTCCTGGCTTACTTTTCTTTTCTTTTTTAAAACAGGGTGCGCAGTGCACACACCCATTTAGGCAATGTAAAGAGTGCTAGGCAGCTTCAGACACACCCCCTTCCCTAGCTCTATTAAGCTAAGGGCAAACCCGAGCCACAGGGCTCCAATAACCATACAGTATGCCTGACACACCCCTCTATGATGTCAGCTAGCTCTTAGGCTTGCACCATTGTCTTCCTGGTTGGGTGCAGGATAGCCATGAGGGTGGATCTAGGATTCAGTATCATTCCCCTCATTTGCATAGGATTGCCTGCTAATGCCTAGTTACAAGTCCCACACTGAGCCTTCCCCCTTAGCAACCATTATTCACTGACCATGTTGTCTTCTGCCTGCCATTGAGTATAATTGCAAAATTGTGATTTTGGATAGAATGCTTATTTCAAGTTTTTTTTTTTTTTTAATTTTCAGCCTGATCCCATTTGCATGCTGCTGCCCTATGCTTAAACAGCCGAAACTGGCAAAAAAAAAAAATGAAAGTTATTATTTTTTTTGCAACTGTTTTTCATGCCAATGGCCATATATTTTGCCATTTGCATGGTTTCCACATTATATACACACTTTATTTGGAGCTGTCATGGCTCCATTTTGTAGTTTGCAGAAATGTACTTGGTTACTAACCAAGTATATTTCTGCAGACTACACTAGTCCTGCACGGCTGGCTGCCAGCTTCCTGGCTCACAAATTCACCTCATGTGTATGGTTTTCACCTGCAAATGGGGTAATTTACATACAGAAGATGTGTCCATGCAGGAATACTGCAGGACAGCTCATGCATGTCCCAGGAGCGTATTCCTGGATCGCACATCAGCCATATTGCCTCCAGCAGCTCCTGCACTATTCCTGCATGCCATGCAGAGCTTGCTGAATCCTGGGGGATGTTTTTGTTCACACTGTTCTTATACTCTACTGTTCACTTGGCTTACTGGTATGTCACTGTGACTGTGGTGAAATTGATTGTGGGTATGCACTTTCACACTGGTGTCTGTTTTCAGTGCTGTTACAGCCCTGTAGTGGCTGATATATTTGCATATACATGTGTAATTCCCAATAGTGGATTTGGGTTTGTGTTGTGTCAGTCTGATTGTAGTTTGGATGGTGCTTGGTGACATGTTTAGCAGCTCAGTGTAGTTTCCCTAATGTGATGTTATGTCCAGATATTTGTAGGATGTACTGTTGCCTGGGCCCCATAAGTGTTGTGTATTTCTGACACATCAGTGGGATGATGTGAGGATTTAAGTCACTAACTTGTGAGAAGTAATTGAGTGTTGGACTTGTGCTATTTCAGTCAATATATGTTAGAACAGACAGGAGGGTGCTAATGCAGTAACTGCGTCAGCTTACCTACTCCAGTATTTCAGATATGTCCCTATTTTCATGGCTTTCTCCCCCAACTTTGTCAGGCATGGTCCAGATTCATTGCACTAAGGGGTTCTAAGCCTACCACTCGACTGGCCGGATTATTTCAGAATGCCCAGGTTGATTGCTCATATTTCTGTTCTGTTCCACAGATTAATTATTTTTATTTCTCTGGTAAATCATTGTGATGATCTGAGGATTATGGTTAGTAAATGATGACATGCATTTGAGTTTCAGAACTCACATCCTTCAGAATGTGTATGCCTAAACAAACCCTGTTACTCTAGCAACATTCTACATTTATAAGAGCAATATGTAAAATATGTCCCTAGTTTTGGCCCATTGTTCCCCCATTTTGACAGCCTTTGGCCAGAATTCTTGCACTAAGAGGTTGAGAGTATGGTTCTGAGGTATTACTCCACTACATGTTATGAGCATATATATATATATATATATATATATATATATATATATATATAGATATAGATATATATATAGATATGTATATATATATATATATATGGTTTACTAGTGAAAATATGACAGTCGAAACCGGATGTTGAAGACATAATAATCAATCTAGGAACGGTTTTAACATGGGTTGAGGTAGGGAAGATGTTTGTAGTAGGGAATAATACTGAACACCTACCTCGACCCATGTTAAAACCGTTCCTAGATTGATTATTATCTCTTCGACATCCGTGTTTACGACCTTATACGTTCGACTATCCGACTGCCGCCCAAGTGCCGTTCGCATTTTCAATAGTAAACCTATATATATATATATATATATATATATATATATATGAAATAAAAAATGCTGTCCGGTAACTATAAAGGCTGTCCTCCTCTGGTGCTTCGGACCCACAAAAAACACTCAGCAAATGGTGCAACACTTTTATTCCAAAAGATAATCCACAAGTACGATAGAGATAACAAAAAATATAAAATAAAGAATGTGTGAAAACAAATGGATTTAGCGCGCTTTCATCTCATCACATGAGACTTCTTCAGAATCCTCATTTTTGAATTACCAACTCATTTAAATAACCTTTCTTAGCATTTCATTGGTTATTTGTTGGCGCTCAATCAAAAAACAATAAACCAAGTGACAATTTTCATAATCAATCTCATACTATAAATAATATAAATAATACAAGTATCTATGTTCCGGAACGTGGTATTGCCATTAAATTCAATAACATGAAATGAAATAAAAACATTGTGCAAAGTACTCCTAGTTCTAAATAAGTGAATAAAAGCTCTCATGAAAGTAAGGGAAAAACAGTTGTAAATGTGCAAAAATAATGCAGGAAATCTCTCAAGACACCTGAATATGTAGAACACTGTAACTTTAAAAACTACTAAATATTAAAAGTTAATAAAAATATTAGCATAATACAAATATAAATATTTATTATAAAAAACTATGAAATTTATAAATATAACTGTATATTCTAAATTGTAAATATGTGTATCTAATAAATAATAAATAATATAAATAAACTGACATTATAGATATAAACTCCTCTTATAGATTAATATATAAACATGTATATGAATAAATATGTGTTTATATGTATATATAAATATTAATATATATATTTATTTAAAATATTGTATAAAGAATGTATAAAAATTGTATAAAAATATATATGAGAAATCTTTATAATGCTGGAATATTATTGTTTCTTCTTGTGATTCAATGACAATAATTTCAAGGCTAGTGTGATGGAGGTGTGGTCGTTCATTCTTAAATGGGTACATGAATCTAATCTAATTTGCCATATCATCTCCCGGTATTCCAAATATGTTTCCCAGTCACCACCCCTCTCTCTCTGCTTGACCTCCTCCAATACCCAACATTTTATATTCATATTGGTACATTTCAAAACGTGCCTATAAAGGGTTATTCCCATTCTTTTTATTAATATCCCTGACATGTTCGTAAATACGACTCCTCAAATTCCTCTCAGTTTTCCCCACGTAATAAGCCCCACATGTCTTGCAGTATGCCAAGTATACCACCCCCTTGGTATAACAACTAGAATAAGTATAGCTCCTCAGTTTTAACCCTATATTGGGAATATAAAGTTCCTTTTCACCCAATATGAAGGGGCACTGATCACATCTTCGACATTTGTATGTGTCTACTTTAGTACATACCCCCTGATTGTTATCACCTTTTCCGCTCTCCAAAATATTTTTCAAATTCATGCTTCCCCTGAGGCTATATTTTAATGGTTATTGAAATATATGTATTCTAGTAGGCATTCTGCTGAACATGTTCCATACCTCATTGATACTTCTTCTCATCCATCCTATATCATAGTAGTAGGTTAAAACTAGTCGTGGTAAACCTAAACCTCTTCTCTCACTTTTGCTGTAAACATGGTTAGTATTCACCCTATTTTCTTTGTTATTACTTAATCTATCCATGTTATGTACTAGATTAGTATTAACCCTTGTCTCTTGCAACAATAATGGTCTATAATCTGTATCTCGTTTCTTAATAATTTCTTTTTTAATGTTCCTTATCATTCTCTCTGGGTATCCTCTTTCCTTGAACATGTTCTGGATAATATTAACTTCTCTAATAACGTCATTAGGGTCAGATGTCATCCTTGACACCCTAATCATTTGACCCTTAACTATGTTCTTTTTGAGATAGTGTGGGTGGTCACTTTCATAATGTAAATAGGAATTGGAGTGGCATTCTTTTCTATAAATAATAGATCTACAGTTCTTCTTTTCATAGTCTTTGTCTATCCTGACATCTAGATAATATATACCATCCTTATTAATGTCAAATGTGAAACTAAAAAAATTAGTACTACTATTCAAAACCTCCATACATTCATTAATAGTTTCTTGAACACCTTCCCAGACAATAAAAATATCATCCAAGAACCTATAATATCTCACAATGTTTTGTTTAAACCTGGACTGAAAAACATGCAATAATTCCCAATACAACATTATAATATTAGCATAGATGGGGTCGCATGCTGACCCCATCGCTACCCCATCCAATTGATGATATATATCTCCCTGAAAATAAATAAAGTTGTATTTCAAAACCATTTCCATGTTCTCCAGTACCAGTTTGAATTCATCAGTGTTCAACATTTGAAAATCCATTAGCATTTTTTCAAACCATTCCAATCCCTCCTTGTGGGGAATGACAGAGAATAAATCTTTGACATCTATAGTCACAAACAAAAAATTGTCATTGAATGAGATGGTGCTGAATTTTTCCAAAAAATCCCAAGAGTCAACTAAATTATGTGGATATTTTAAATGAAATGTTTTAAATTTTGTATCTACATAAATAGCTAATGGCTGGGTCTTAGATCCCTATGATGTCACTATTGGCCTCAGGGGGGGGGGGGGTATTCTATTTGTTTGTGTATTTTCGGCATTCCGAAAATTGCTGGTATAACCGGTTTAGTTACCTTTAGAAAATTGTTCAATTCCACATCAATTAATCCTTGTAATAAATTATCTTCTAAGGTGAGATCTATTTTTTGATATAATATATTTAATTCATTCCTGGATATTATACAATATCTATTATCAGTGTTCAAAATTTTTAACACCCTATTGGTATAATCACACTGGTCCATCAGGACTATCCCTCCCCCCTTGTCGAGTTTCATACTGCTGATATTTCGATTATTACTCAATTGTTGTAATATTTCCCTTTCTTGTTTACTTAAATTGTAACTCTTCTTGTTCCTCTTACCATATTCATCTCTTAACATGTTAATAACACACTTTTCAAAGTTTTAAATATCCTGTTGTAAAGGGGGGTTATATATACTCCGTTTTTTTAATAAATTCTCTTTTTTATCTGGGTGGTCCGGAACACCCAAGCAAGATTTAAATTCCTAGTAAAAAGTTTAATATCCAGCACTATCTCTTCAATTTTTGGTTTTTTTGATGGCACAAAAGTAAACCCTTCTGTAAATAGTGCAAAAAATCTGTCAGTCACCTCCAAATCAGTATAATTGTAGATGTTAAAATTATTATGTGTATGTACTATATTATAGCTTTTTTCTCTAAAGAGTTCACTAGAAGGTTCTTCTTCATTAATGTTCACTACACTAGCTTCTTCACCAAGTTGGTTGTTGGTCCAAGTAATACCAATATTGTTAGTATAACTGAAATCCTCTGTTTCATTCAAAATATCAATATTACTAAATGATGATAAAGTACTTGTCTCCCTGTTCATCTCTTGTACCTCCCTCTCCTTTCTTGTCGTCTGAACTGGTTGCCCGTCACTTCCACATAGGACTGTTGTCGATTCTGATTTCTTATTCTCTCGGACCGTCTTGGTCCTTGCCTTTCCCCTAAAGGGTCCCCTAGTTCAAAGACATCATCCTGACACTCTTTGTTTCTATCATAATTTCTTTCATCCTGGTAGTCGAACTTGGTATAGTGTAATTCCCCCCTCCCCCTATGGTCTGTATAGTTGTCCATTTTCCCAAACCTATTATATCAAGTTTTGTTGAATATATTTACTTATATTTATGATTTAGAATATACAGTTATATTTATAAATTTCATAGTTTTTTATAATATATATTTATATTTGAATTGTGCTAATATTTTTATTAACTTTTAATATTTAGTAGTTTTTAAAGTTACAGTGTTCTACATATGCAGGTGTCATGAGAGATTTCCTGCATTGTTTTTGCACATTTACAACTGTTTTTCCCTTACTTTCATGAGAGCTTTTACTCACTTATTTAGTTCTAGGAGTACTTTGCACAATGTTTTTATTTTATTTCATGTTATTGAATTTAATGGCAATACCACGTTCCTGAACATAGATACTTGTATTATTTATATTATTTACAGTATGAGATTGATTATGAAAATTGTCACTTGGTTTATTGTTTTTTGATTGAGCACCAACGAATAACCAATGAAATGCTAAGAAAGGTTATTTAAATGAGTTGGTAATTCAAAAATGAGGATTCTGAAGAAGTCTCATGTGATGAAATGAAATCCATTTGTTTTCACACATTCTTTATTTTATATTTTTTTGTTATCTCTATCGTACTTGTGGATTATCTTTTGGAATAAAAGTGTTACACCATTTGCCGAGGGTTTTTGTGGGTCCGAAGCACCAGAGGAGGACAGCCTTTATAGTTACCAGACAGCGTTTTTTATTGTTTTTGGAATACTTCCTGACCACGGACTTTTGTGCTTATTGTTTTTATATATATATATATATATATATATATATATATATATATATATATGTATATATATATATATATAGTTTTATATATATATATATATATATATATATATATATAGGGTTCCTATTAGATCACCGAAGATGCATTTTATCGAATGCGTCTTGGTCGAACTTAAAACAATGAAAAGGCAAAATAGCGAAGTGGCTTTTAAGCAAATTCTTTCCCAGGGAAAGAATTGACTTGTCTGCTTCAGTTACTTTGCCATTTTCGGCACTGTAGTGCAATCTTGGAGTTGGTATATTTAAGTAGAGCCCCCACTTTATGTATTCTTTCAATTTTTTTTCTTTTTTCTTTTTTTGGAAGAGCAATTTTTTTTCCCTTGGAAAAAAATTGCTGTTCTGAGCTTTCAAGATTGTAAGCTTTCACTTATATGGGGTCGATTATTCATTGTTCACTTTTTTAAGCATTCGATGATATAATATAGACCATATATATATATATATATATATATATATATATATATACATATATATATATATATATATATATATATATATATATATATATATATATATATATATATATATATATATATATATATATATATATATATATATATATATATATATATATATATATATATATATTTTACATGTATATATTTTATAAGTATATCTCTCTATATATTATGTATATATTTTCCATACATATGCATGTCCATACACATGTGTATATGTATATATACAAAACCTGACTGATTCTACAGAATCTTTTCCCTACTGTTGAATGACTCTACTGCATGATATGTTTGTAAAAGCATCAGAAAACCCTACAGCTCAAATTGTATAGTGGTACATTGCTCTGTCTATGGTGTACAGGGTTGTGGGTTTAAGACTCAGCTCCACTGATTATTTCCTTACTAGGCAGAACAGTGGCTGATGGAGCCAGAGTGATGCAAGCAGTTTTAAGTGGGTTTGTGTGACATTAAGCAATGCCAACACACAGTTAATCATAGAGATGCTTTATCTGTATTGGCTTCACTTAGCATCACACAAACTCACTTGCACCCCTGCTAATTTCTTGAAAAGAAAAAGGGGTGATAGGAAAGTGGTAAAAAGGGGCATGCAGAGGGAAAAACAATATGAAAGATAGCTAGGGATTTTCAGGACGGATGTAGGGAAGGTCCATAGCTGTCCATTTCTTATAGAGCAACAGCTGTGCATTTAACAGAATATGGAGGTGAATTTGGACACTCAAACCCCAGAGAGAGGGGTGAGGACAACAGAAATGTGTTGTCATTAGGCCAATTGGGCCAGATTACATGTGTCCAGTGGACACGTGCGAAATGGACAGCTATGTATGGGGTGATATTTTTTGGGGGACAGATACCCTTTTCTTTTTTTTAAGGTAAAAGTGGGATGTTGGGGAAGGATTGTAGGTATGTCTGAGGAGGTAGGTTGGGCAGGGAGACAGACAAAACAGACAAGACAGCATAGGTGCTAGCAAAAATAGTGCTGTACTCATGGAAACACTAGCTGTAGTTTTGTGGTATTCATCATAATTATTAATTGTAAAGTTAGGAAACTCAAGAGATCTGACTACAAAACATTGGAAACAATGAAATAAAATAAATATAACAGCTCATATGAGTTCCAAAAGTTAGCATAGGTGTAGCCTCATTTTTTTAAAGTTTTTATTCAGTCAATACTTGTTGAGAATATAATCGTTCTTTGTGGACAATAATTGGTTATTATACAATAAGATAAGCATTCAATACTGCTAGCTTGAATGCGGTAGTGATTACATTTTAAGTAAACTTAATAGATGGGGTGCATGTCGTATAAAGGATGGAATCTGTTTATAAGGAATAAAACTTTAAATATTTTGTCATGATATCTCAGCATCACCTCTTAATGTACACTATACAACTGTACAGTTGTACAGTTGTACACTATACAACTGTACATTCTATTGGTAGTAATAAAAATTTAATGTATGTGTAAACATAACCTGTATGAATAATGTACCTATTGTGTAAATCTTTAGTATAGCCATATTTTACATCATCACAAAGTGTAAATCTTTAGTATAGCCATGTGTTACATCATCACAAAGATATATCTAGAGATTGTTGCAATCTCATGATGATCACAAAGATACATGTCTATAAATTAAGATGTTTCCGTCACTTATGCATACATGAATTATGGAATAAATCTGAACATTTTAAAGTAGATTTTTTTTCTTTAAAATAATTCAAATTTCATGGCAATAAATAAATAAAACAATGTTGTAAGGTTTCAGTTTTATAATCATTTGTGGTCAGCCACTGAAAATTGAAATTAAGTGTTATATTTTAGTTTGTTTGTTTATTTAGTTATATGTTTATTTGTTTGGTAAACATCTTAACTTAAGCTCCCAAATTAAATCTGACAGTTGAGCAAACATGCTTGCAACAATTATATTATCCAAATAATAAGAAATACTACAATGCAAATTATAGTAACATTTGTCCAGCACTTAAAATATGAAACAGTACAACTTTGTTACATTGATAAAAGAAAGAGGGTTAGAATGAAAAGTTAATAGAATGGATAATTTTGAAGTTATCTGACCTATTCATTATCAAATAAACATTTAAAATTGCTGTTTACGTAATATGCAATATACACAAACACACACACACACACACACACACACACACACACACACACACACACACACACACACACACACCACTTGACTGCAATGATAACAGAACCCCTCCCTAAGTACACAAAATATAGAACTCAACATTTAAGGCAAGAACCATAGCTCATGTCTGACTTGGAGTGTCTCAGACAATGCTTTATAGGTGATGACATCAGCAGTGTCTGATGAGGAGAATATCGTAATAGCAGTATCCCAGATGCTATTGTAAAAGGATTTCTTTTATGTCAAGCAAGTGTACAAAGACACACTCACACTCCATTTGATTGTATTGAGAAAGGACTCCCTACCATTTCAGTACACAGACTACAGACCTCAGTACTTTACACAGGTGCCAAGACACAAGTCTGATTTTAAAAGGCTGCAGGATAACTTATAGTTATAGGATGGTGATGGGAAACAAAAAGTTGGGGGACATCATGATTGGAGTGAGTTCGTGGGACAACTCAGATTTATGCCTGTCAAACATGGAGACAGTGAGAATCTGTTCCTCACCCACTGGACTGCCATCACTGTCCCCTTACTCCACTGGAAGATGGAGTGCTTTACATCTTCTCCTCCTACAAACCATGAGGGATATCAGCCTATCCATCCAGCATAGGTCTACACCAATGGTGCTGTGCACAACCCTACACACCAATCCTGGCATTACCAAGTGGGTGATGAAATCCCCACCTCCACTACTACTCCCACGGGGTACCACGGCACCAGCTCCTAGGGCAGTACTACCTGAGGGTGTAGGTAATGTAGCGGCAGCAGAGGCAGTGCTTTCATGTTGGGTCCCAGAAATGCTGGTCATCAGTGCTGGAGTTGGTGGAGTAGGGGCAGGCTGATCCACTGGGGCTGGTCTACCCTGGTGTGAAGCATTTATTGATTTGTTACAGATGGATGACATGGAGAAATTTTGATGAATTGTGAACACTCATAATATCAAATATACCGGACCTCAAACTTCCTATTGTGGGGGGCTGTGCCCCACTCACCCCCCACTAAATATATATTCCAACTCTGAGATCACACTACAGTGAGGAAAGGGCAAATATCCCATTCTTCACTGCACCGCAGTCTCAGAAAAAACACTTCAAGGTCCAGTACATTTAATATTATGAGAGTTTACAATTTGTGCGATTTGCTCATATGATATAGACCTGATGACACATAATAAAAATAAAAAAAAAGAGATAAGGGTTGAGTGAGAGAAAAACAGGAGAGAAAATTAGTACCATCAAATGTGACATGCAATGCATTAACACAATTATACAAATATTTTATCTGAAGTATTACATTTATGTATATGTCCTAACAACTACAAACTATAACTACAGATTGCTGAATGTAATCCCTGAAATGTGCATATACTGCATATATGCTTGGTCCAGTTATAAAGATTACAGTTAAAACAAGACATTTATGCCACTTGTATAGACTTTAATTTTATGTAATATTATTAAAGAAATGCATTGCATTGTATTGTTGTTACTTGTGGTGTATGAACCCACAACCTCTGACTACAGTCTTATACTGGACTCCTAAATTTGGTTTATGCTACAGACTAACGCATGCATACTTGCTTTTACTGTTAGTATATGCATGATCAGTTTCCTACAACTGTATAAAAACACAAAAATATATCTTTAACTTTAAAATCTACAATATTTCTCTTGTGCTGCATCCATACCACTTGCTTCCCTCAGTCTCACCATTCAATCAGCATGAGCCTGACAATTAAATTCTATTTCAACATGGAAAGAACAGAAAATAACAGAAGAGCATTATGCATACTAGTCTTGCCTATATTTAGCTTTTTATCTATTAAAAATACTCACTTATTATCATACTTACAGAGCTGTGGGATGTCAGCAGTTTGAAACTCAGTCAACCACTGGTTGAGCAGATCCCTCTTGCACCTCTGTAGGTCATTAAAATGATGCCTACACTGTTCTCCAGTGTGTGGGATACAAGTTACACTGGATACAGTCTAAGCCAAACTACTCCAAGCTGCAGACTTGTATTGGGAGCCAGAATGGTCCCCCGTATAAGTTTTTGGGTGTAGCACTTTACCAGAATTCAAATAAATACCCTTGATTCCTGAACACCCCTCCTCTGTACCCTTAACTGGGCACCTTCCGCTCTAACTCCAGACATGTCTAACAACTGAAATAGACCAATGGCAATTAATGATTTCTGCCAATTCCTGCTATCACATTTACTGGTATTGTGCAAACCCGAGCACTGATGCCAACCATGTTTGCACTATGTTAAGCAGAGAGCAGCCATGCCAAGCAGGGAGAAAATCATTATTTTAAATTGGAAGGTTAATGTGACACTTGACCTTCTAGGTTGAGAGGTGTTTGCTGTTATAGCTTGGAAATATATATTGAACATTGGAAGGTAATTGCCAAGTGAGTTAAGTCTGTAGATGTGCACTAGAGGCATAAATGTCATGATCTGACACATTTGTGTTTGGCTTTATACACTGGTAAAATTGATTTTTAAAGTGTGGAATTCAAACCTAGGCATAAGCAACAAAACATTTTTTCTACAGCAGTGATTTTCCATCTTTGCCACAAAAAAGTGCTGTTCAGACATAGTAATGAATCAGTCATAAATACAGGTGACAGTTTGGGGTGTTACACATGTATGTGTGTGACCTGACAAGCTTTTTATATATAGACCCAGTTGTGCATATGTCTTATATAATTGTGAAGGCCATCCAAGTCCAGATAGCAGAGCTATACTTACAGAAATCTAGTAGACAGTATATCCTTAGTCATACATCTGAAAACACAATACATTTGTCTTACCCCTCTTACATATAATTCATATCAGCTCCACTATCTAAACTGTTATAAGTGAGAATGAATATAGTGGGAAATGGAACAACAGCAAAAATGTCTGGAATATCCTATATTAGGACCCAGGACCATGTGTATGTTACCATAAGAATGTTAAAATATCACTTGTATATTTTTCAATTCATTGATATAAACTGCACTGTCACAACAGTAAAGATATGTTGCACACCCTGTACTAGAACTCAGGGCCATCTATATTCTAGCCCTACACTTGCACCTACTGCTATATGAGTAGTTACATGACATTTCCATAGTTTCCTACTCATTCTTAAGTTCTCCGTGTTAACCACCTATCAACACTGCTTAGCATGTTTGCACAGTGCCAACACAATTGAATGTATCCATTTTTAATTATTGACTGTCTGCGTTCTGTCTACAAGTGTTGGGGTACCTTACTAATTGCCATGCAATGTCGCTTGTAGTTGAAATGAAGACAAGAAATCTATGGAATAAACACTACAAAATGTTTGTTAGTAAACAAACACTTTTACATTGGTCTGGATTTGAACCCTCACTCCAATGAACCTTCAGAACACAGTAAGGGTGCCTTATCCCTATCAGCCACACAAACAGCTTTGCAGCAGGGAATTAAAATCATTCTGCATACAACCAACTGCAACATCATCCACAGTACTAACAAACCATACATGTATTAATTTCAGATATAATGCACTGAGTGATCACACAACCATTTATGACTATTGCTTGCAAAAATGCAGCTCTGTCTTATTTCTCCATGTTTGCTGCTCATTTTTGTCTTATCTGACCTGTAATCTGAGACATTGAGTCTGTAATGCATTCTATGTCATTGTCCTTAAAATGTATGAGTATATTAAATGGCAATAACATACACTTGTCAACAAATGAAGGGGAGGTTGGATATTAATGAACAGAACCTGTGAATTGTGTGCTGCTTACTTACATTTCCAACCTTGATAAAATGACTTCTAGACTTTGTAAGTCTAATCTGACACTTCCACTGGAGGTAGGGCAATCTGGATTGCTGTTGCATTTTCCTTCTTTCTATCAATAATCATTCACAGTTGCAATGCATTCACAACAAACACTGAGGGAGTGCCTGCAGTATGTTTATATTTGCTACACAGAGGTAAGTATTTGGGAGTCAGCCATTCTAATGAGTTTACACCTCATTTGCATCTTCACCATGCTCAAAGCCCTGAATCTATACCATAAAAAGGCAACCATGTAGCTAGGGAACCTGAAGGTGTGGAGACTTGTTTATGTGGATAACACAGAAGAGGCTATTACATTGGGATATATCTGCACAGAAAAATACTGACATTGAAAAGGTATGCTTGCATTTTTCAGCTATATACTGCATATACAGAAATGTCATTATGAAAAATCTGTTTAATATTACATATATATTCATTAGCAAATGCTACTTTTATCTGTATGCATTACTTAGAAGTGTACTGATGGCATGGTCATGTTTGTCAGGGCATTTCTCAGGAATACATAATTGGAAATAGCTTAACATGGAATGTTCTGTGTTAAATCTGTAGACATGTTTTAGGGACATTTAATATGATAGCACTTTTAGCATTTCACTGATGGTTTGTTAGCAGAATGTGTCATTTGCCCATTTTTGGGATGGGAAGCAAAGTTGTGTTTCTGTTTTGGCACAAATGTGTTGCTATTGTTATTCTCCTTGTTTTACATCCAGCCTTGCTTAGTGTGTGAATGTAATATTTTACAACCACATAATACCTGTTTTTCATATTTCCATATCTTGAATGTTTTATGTTTCTCCAGCAGGTAATAGTGAAATGCTACTTTTTCTGTTTCATCTGGAAAAAGGAATGTTTTAGTTATCTGATACTTATATATATTATCCTTCTGTTGTGTTTTAGGTCATCTATGACTATGGCACCCAGACGTCTCAATCCCTGAAAATCCCCCTTCAGTGACCCTGAGAATCAGGTCATTGTGGAAGCTTTTAGGTGACATGTTGCATTTCTGCTGGAGAGGTGACTTGGACGTATGTCAGGCAGAATGCAAATCTGGCAACAGATAATTGCTGATGTGGATGCAGTAGGTGACACTATAGAAATCAGAGACAGTGAAATCAGCAGGCTTAGAAGAGGTCATAGCAAATATGATTAAACAGATGGGTGATTTAGAGAAGAAATTACTCCTGTTCATGGCAGTATGGAGAGAAAGGCATATTTAAGATGAATGGAGAACAAAGATTCTAGTGCCAGTATAAAAGAACAGGTACTCAAAACTGTGCAGTATACAGATGTCAAACTCCTATCACACTGCATGAAAGTGCTTGTGATGGTGACTGATAAATTAACATGCAAAGCAGCAGAAATTAAGATGGGAGTTAAGCAGTACAGATTCAGGTCCGGATGCAGCGCAGCTGACTATATTTGCAATGAGACAGATAATGGAAAGGAAGCAAAAGGTGAGGAAACAGTTCAACTAGGTATTCTTATTGTTAAATAAATAAATACATAAATACATACATAAATAAATAAAATAAATAAACAAATAAACAAATAAATAAATAAATAAAAAATAAAATTAACAAATAAATTCCTAGACTTAGAGAAACCATGTGACAATTTTCCAAGAAAGCTGATTTCTGTAGTCCTACAATGGCCTGAAGTGCCAGAAACACTGGAGAATTATAGCAGGCTGTGTACAAAGCCCCAACATTATAAGTGGTAACAATGTTTGGACTCACAAAGGGGTTCTTCGTGGCAGTGAGTATGCATCAGGTTTCAGCATAAGCCCACTGCTTTTCATTGTGGTAATGAACTATGTTAGCAAACAGATCAGAAGGGACAGAGCAACAAAGCTGCTGTAGGCAGACAAGGTTGCATTATAAGCAGATTATTAACAGGAACTTTGACAAATGCCTTCCCTCCAGTCTTAATAGACTTTTTCTTGATCTATCCTACTTCCCTTCCTACATTACCTGCTTTCTCACCTAACCTTTCTATAATTCCTTAACCTTCTAATGTTCCTTTTCTCTGTTCTTGCACTAACTTTTATCTATCCCAGGAATTATGCCAGAAAGCGTATATAGTTTTTACAACTTATTCCTTATTCTGTAATATACATTTCTTGCATTATTATGTAACATACATATTAGGAACTCTCTTCTAACTTCTATATAATGTATGTTCACCTTTATTGCTTGCTTTATATTTGCTTATTTTCTTCTTTTATTGCATCCACAAATTTTACTCCTGTCTGATTGTCTTAGTCTTTGCAACCATTGTTAATCTGTAATTCTGTTTAAATTATACTGTGTAGCTTTCCTCCCCAGGCCTCTGCTGAAATTGGGCTCATACCCAGTCAGACCTCACCATAGGTTCATAGGTTCATAGGTTCATAGGTTCATACTAGGCTATCTGCCCTAGGGCATTTATAAGCCTAGCCAGAGTGTGTGTGGCTTTCACCACACCTTAGGATGAGAATACTATACCCATTAGTTTGCTGTGCCTCTGTCCAGCAGTGATACAGAGATGATTCCCGGGGTAAACCTACGATCTCCCATCCACTCGTCAAGATTTCTCTTGAACAGAGTCAGTGAGGGGCTCTGCCTCACATGGACTGGGATTCTGTTCCATAGTGTAGGGAGTCTCTGGGTGATGAATCTGTCCCTCCAGCACGTCCTATATATATCCGTGTTGAGGTTTAAGTCTTTTGCTCTTGTGGCTCTGGTGGATTTGGATTTTTTGAGGTGGAGCATGTCCATTAATTCCGGGTTGGACATGGCCTTGTATGTCAGGCACAGATCACCTCTGAGCAGACGGTATGCGACTGAATAGAGCTGGAGTTTCTTCAGTCGGGCATCATTATGACATATGTTTGAGCCCCTTTATCCTTTTGGTGAGGAACTTTTGGGGTCTTTCCAACTGCTGCAGGTGTCGGGTAAGGTACATTCTGAATGGGGCGTTGTACTCAATCATTGGTCTGATAAGTGAAGAGTACAGGGGTACAATGACCTCTCCTGATCAGGATGTGAATACCTTCATGATCAGGTGGGCAATGTAGAAGGTCTTCCTAACCACTTTGGCAATGTGCGTGTCAAAAGAGAGGTTACTGTCAACCTGGGTCCCCAGGTCCCTGATAACTTCTTCCGTGTTTAATGGATTACCACCTATGTGGTAATTAGGGGTTACCTTATTTTTCCCAAAGGGTATGACTATACATTTTTGGCATTTAGCTTAAGGCCATGGCTCTGGCACCAGTTATCCATTTCTATGAGACCTCTCTGGAGGATGTCTGTGTCTGATGGAGTGTCAATTATGGTGCCCAGTTTGCAGTCATCTGCAAATTTTGTCAGCCACAATCCCCCTATGTTTGCCTGCACTTCAGAAAAATTAATGCCGAACAAGAGGGGGCCCAGGACTGAGTCCTGTGGGACACCGCTCATGACTGGCTTAGAGTCTGACATGGCACCAGCAACTCTAACCCTGTGTGTTCTGTCCTTGAGCCAGTTTGCAACCCATCTTGTGACATATGGGTTTACATCTAAGCTGGTGAGCTTTTCTATGATGCCCGAGTGTGGTATTGTGTCGAACGCTTTTGCTAGGTCAAGGTAGGCTGTGTGAACTGCCTTACCCTCATCAATGGCCTTAGTGACTGTTTCGAAAAAGTCGACCAAGTTCAAGAGGCAGGATCTGCCCTTGACAAAGCCAAATTGGGTAGGATCCAGTGTCTGTAGGTCCCCAATGTCTTTATTTATGAGTTCCATTATGATCCTCTCCATAGCTTTGCAGACAAGGCTCGTCAAGCTTATGGGGCGGTAATTTCCAGGGTCCGTAGAAGCACCGCCTTTGTGGAGTGGGACCACAGTTGCCGCATCGCCATTCTTTGGAGTACGTATCCTGTAGTAAGGCTAAGATTAAACAGCAGCCTTATGTGTGGGTTTAGTTCCTCATTGAGTTAGGTAGCACACAGCCGGGGACACGTCCGTCCCATTGATGCTGTGTTTTTGCTTTAGAGAGAGAGCAGCTCTCACCTGGGCATCTGAGATGTTTGGGAGGCTAGACTCTGGTGGGATAGATATTTTTCCTTTAGGGGGGGAGGGAGGGGAGAAATTTGCACTGAACCTGTCTGCCAGTATGTTGGCAATGTCTGTGGGTTCAGTGATTTTTTTATCATTTTGGACTAATTCTGAGCATATCTGGGAGTTTCCACCCAGGTTTCTAACATAGCTAAAGAAGGCTTTATGATTGTCTTTTGTGTCATTAGCGATTTTTCTCTCAAAGTTGGCCTTGGATGATTTAATGAGCGATCGTAATTTTTTGCTAGTATTGATCAGAGATGCCTTCCCTTTTAGGGATTTTGCTCTGTCATGTAGTAGCTTTCTCCTCTTATTGTAGAGTTTGTTTATGGCTGGGGTCCACCAGACCGGGCGCCTGCCTTTGGTGGAAAGGGTCTTGATTTTATTAGGGATTGCTTGATCCATACATTCCTGGAGGTGCTCGTAGAAGGCATTTGTAAGGGTTTCAGCAGCGTGGGTTGTGGTTTCCAATTGCTCGGGGGCCTTGAAGGATACCACTCCAGTCTTAAGAAGTGTGAAGTTTGCTTTTGAGAAGTTCTTCACTGTGGTCTTTTTTGCTGGGGGTGGGGCGGATGTGGATCTCCAGTAAGATTAATTTATGGTCTGATCTCACCAATGAGGGATATACTTCCGGTGTGGAGCATTTTGTCCCCATGTTTGTGATGATCAGGTCTAGTATATTTTCTCCTCTTGTGGGAATGGTGACTAGTTGTTCCATAGCATTTGAGTTTATGAACTCAAGGAACCTTTGGGCTAGGGTGTTGGGGCTTGAGTAATGTTCTCAGTCTATGTTTGGGTAGTTGAAGTCACCCAATATGATGGTGTTTGGAGAGACATTCATACTCTCCAGTGTCTTCAGGAAAGCTGTGTGGGTTTCCTGAGTTTGAGAAGGTGGTCTGTAGCATGTTACAAACTGTAGGGCAGTTTTACCTATGGTTAATTGCACCTGGATGGTCTCCGATGCTTTGTGCGTTGCCACTAACCTGGAGGTGTGGGTATCCTTTATGAATATGGATACTCCCCCTCCTTTTGTGGTTCGGTCTGGATTTTGGGGCCAGAACACATGATATGAGGTATAACCTGATAGTGCTGGGGTGCTCTCAGGAGCCTTGAACCAGGTTTCAGTCACAGCACAGACATCGATGTTCTCCATACTGAGGAGGGCTTCGAGCGTGCATCTTGAGGTTTAGACTTCTGGCATTGAGCAGTATTACCCTTAGTTTTTCTCCATTTTTGTTTTCTAGGGCGGTAGGTTTATCATTTTGAGCCTTGCCTAAAAAAGGCACTATGGGGGTGGCAAGAGCCTTTGCCAATATCCGGAAGCCCAGGGGTGACAGGTGCAAGCCGTCCCTTGTGAAGCAGCGTGGCTTGTCAAGCATGTCATCCCAGGCAGACAGACATTGGATCCCCTTAGAATGACACCAGTAATTAAGCCACCATTAAAGCTGATCATTTTGTCTCTGTATTGTGGCATCATTCTTGGTGAGGGTAGGATACTGCTCAGGGTCAGGGTCATACCGGCTTGGGCTACATAATCTGAGAGCTCCTCTATGTCTCTTTTCTTGTAGTTCAGGGAGGTATCGCCTCAGGTCGCTCACACGGCATGGACAATGACTGAGTCATACTTGTACTTGCTGTGGAGTGACCTGAGTGCTTGTGTTATGTGGCGGATTCTAGCCTGACAGGCAGCTTACTGTGATCTTTTCCTTGTTCAGTCTGGTGAGTGGGACGTCAGTGTGTCTGACTATGGAGTCACCTATAACAAGTGTGTCTGGCATTGTGTTTGGCTTTAAGGGCTGTGACAGTTTAGCACACTGACTTTGAGAACTATGTGTTGCATGTCTTATGTCTTGAGGTGGCAGTTGCTTGGGTGTCTGCTTTCTAGGCCTCTGTAGTTTTGGTAGATTTTTGATCAGTGCCTCCGATAAATAGAATAAAATAAATAAATAAATAAACAAATAAATAAATAAATAAAACATAACATTAACAAATAAATTCCTAGACTTAGAGAAACCATGTGACAATTTTCCAAGAAAGTTGATTTCTGTAGTCCTACAATGGCCTGAAGTGCCAGAAACACTGGAGAATTATAGCAGGCTGTGTACAAGGAAGCCCCAACATTATAAGTGGTAACAATGTTTGGACTCACAAAGGGGTTCTTCGTGGCAGTGAGTATGCATCAGGTTTCAGCATAAGCCCACTGCTTTTCATTGTGGTAATGAACTATGTTAGCAAACAGATCAGAAGGGACAGAGCAACAAAGCTGCTGTAGGCAGACAAGGTGGCATTATAAGCAGATTATTAACAGGAACTTTGACGTAAATGCCTTCCCTCAGTCTTAATAGACTTTTTTCTTGATCTATCATAGCGCCGCTTCCTACCATTACCTGCTTTCTCACCTAACCTTTCTATAATTCCTTAACCTTCTAATGTTCCTTTTCTCTGTTCTTGCACTAACTTTTATCTATCCCAGGAATTATGCCAGAAAGCGTATATAGTTTTTACAACTTATTCCTTATTCTGTAATATACATTTCTTGCATTATTATGTAACACACATATTAGGAACTCTCTTCTAACTTCTATATAATGTATGTTCACCTTTATTGCTTGCTTTATATTTGCTTATTTTTCTTAGCTTTATTTGCATCCACAAATTTTACTCCTGTCTGATTGTCTTAGTCTTTGCAACCATTGTTAATCTGTAATTCTGTTTAAATTATAGTGTGTAGCTTTCCTCCCCGGGCCTCTGCTGAAATTGGGCTCATACCCAGTCAGACCTCACCAGTAAACAAATGTCAAATAAATGATGATGGAATTTATGCAAAACTAAAGACACATCGAATGAAACTGAATATAAACAGGGCAGTTACCATGGCAGTCATTGGGAGAATCAAAACAAGCTAGAAAATGAGCTAGAAGGAAAATAGTGTGAACAGGTTAAGAGCTTCAAGTATTTGAGAGAGGTGGTTGAGGAAAAATGAAATATGAGTGAGAAGATCAAGGCTAGAAACAGAGGGGGCTACAGCCAAATTGCAGAGTGAGTCATGAGTAGTGTGTGACAGAGGAATACAAAATAAGTTGAAAAGTAAGGTACAGAAAACAGTGGTGAGACCAGTACTTCTGTATGTCACAGAAACCTCGGCAATGAAGGCAGAGAAGTTTAGGAAAGTGGAAGTAACGGAGATGAAATGGCTAAGATGGGTGAAAACATCTACACTGCAGGAAAGATTATGAAATGATGACTTCAGAACAGAAACAAGAGTAGCTCCAATTGCAGCGATTGTCAAAAAGAACAGATTACACTGGTTCAGGCACATGTGCAGGGAAGCAAAAGTCTATTTGTTGATAGATGGATTGTGTGAGAGAAAACTTGAGAACACTATGGACAGACAGGCATGAATGTTGAAGAAAGTAGGAGAGTGGCACTGAGTTAAGAGAGGTGGCAACAGTTGACAAGATACCTCAACCCCATATAAAAATGGGGAAAAGGAGACTGATGACAGTGACAATGATATACAGTATTGTTTTACTGCAAGGACACCATTCATGGTATAACTCTTGCTCCTTTATTGCAACTTTAACAACGTACTAATACTATAGCTTGTGGAGACATTGAACTGTTTAAATCACACTTCAGGCACATACACAGGTGGCTGCCTTTGGGGCTAGTAGTGAGAAGGCATACGATGTATATGTATGTTATTTGAAATACATGAATGTGGTAGACTAAACATCTGCTTTCATCCCAGTCTAAAACCAGAGGGATACATTGGCAGTGACTGTCAGACAGATAGGACCTGTGTATCCTCACAAAAATTGTCTTATTAGTTTATTGTGAGCTATTATTTTGTTAGTATTGCCTATTAAGCCCTGAGCACAACTTATTTATTCCTTAAAAGAAAAAAAAAAAGACTGAAATTCTTTTCTTACTCATGATTTTTTAGTTAGGCTACCATTGGATTAAACAGTGGGAAAATGGTCTAAAATGCATCACAGGGTATCTATAAATTTTATGTCGTCTGAGGGTACTGACTTAATTGAGTTATTTCCTAAATGGTTCTTGCTGTGCTGTGTTTGTAGGGAAAGGTGTGTTGAAAGAACGCAAGAAAAACAAAAGTTGAACAACAATAACGCTGAATTACTTTCTTGATGATAATTTCTGCTCAAGCCATCACTGGATAAAAAGGTTGTGTGAAAAGAAAAATAACTTTAAAATGCACTTCATAGTATACAGAAAATTGTGGCTTTTTGAAAAAGCTGAAGAGTAAGGCAAATGTGACAAAAGGAAGAAAAAAGTAATGTGCGTGGAATGTGGAGCCCAAGATGGGGGTAAAGAGAGAGGAGCACTGGAAGATATGTGTGAGTGTGTGTTAGAGGGGGGGCATGCTGAAACAGTAGGGAGTGCCTAGGGTGCCATTTCACCAATGTCCAGCCTTGTACATAGAGTTGTTGTAATGTATTATTGTTACAACTAAATGCCAGTAACTGTAAATGTCCCTTTATGAAATATGCCAAAATATGAGTGGTGCATAGGCTTGTTGTAATATAACAGCATTGTAGCTACAAGTCAGTTTGTGCATACACCTACAAGTTTTCAGCATAAACTATAAGTTTGTTTAGTAGAGATGGCAATAACAAGGTGATACTTAGGTTGGAAATGCCTATGGGGTCCTTAAATTGACATTTGCTGTGGGGCCCCAAAATGCTTACACTGGTCCTGTAAATATGTGCAACATGATTTATGTCAGTGTTTTTTTTTTTGTTTGTTTGTTTTTTTTTAGTCTGTTTGCTTGTTTCAAATTCTAGAAAAATGCCAAAATAGTAGGGGGTGGGGGTGGGGGTGTTCAAAATCAGGCATACTTTAAATACTAGTTATTCACTTAACAAGGTAATAGAACAGCAGGTTTTGCACCAGTACTCATTTTCTAAACAATACTAAGTATGAAATTGGCTGTAATCTTCAGTGATTTACCAGAAAGAAAAAAAAATATGATGGACATGGTAAAAATATGAGACAAACTCAGAGACAGATGAATGGAATAGACAGCAGGCAGAAAGAAAGCCATTTCATCTTCTTCTGCTGTTCTTTCCCGACTGGCACTCTCTACTGTTACTCCCTCGAGTCAGACTCGATAGTAACTGCATGAGGAATAATCTGGAAAAATTGTTAAGCACCCCGTATCAGCTGCTATGATCAGAACACACTCTAGGGAAGGTGTAAATAAGTTTCTCTATTCCCCTGATATTACAGCATACTCTCAGCATTCCATGCACTATGTAACATATATTCATAATGTATTATGAAAATAAATTAGACATTCTCTGTTACTGACACCCTATAAGGGTCAGCAGTCATAATTACAATGGGTATGCTTCTTAAAAGAGATCAAGAGAACACGGCATCTTTCATTCATCTGGCCATTTATTGAACACAGTCTGAAGTGGGTGCGCACAAGCACACACACACCATACCTTTCAGTCTTCTACTGCAGGATGCAGAGACAAAGGGAGAACAAAGACCCAAAATCAAGGACATTTAATAAATATTTGCAGATATTTTACAAGAAACAAACATAGTGTATATAAAATAAAACCAAGGACGTGGTGCAAAATCAGGGACTGGTTAGAAGCACCACACACGTGCGCACACACACACACACACACACACACACACACACACACACACACACACACACACACACACACACACACACACACACACACAAACACACACACACACACACACACACGTGCAAAGAATTCAGAATCTGTTGTGCTTATAGTTAGAATTGAATTATTCAGTTTTAATCTAATATTAGATATGTAGTAAGACATTTTTATAGGCATTTCCTGAGCAGTAATAGCCAATATACAATTCTCTGTACCCTACTTTGCAGAATCACACATCATTTCTACAGCAGGGAATGAAAGCGAGTGGAACGTCTTTCAATGAATGGGCAGAAGAAACTGCAACAGAGATGTCCATTAAGTTCATTGGATATTCAGGAAAGGAAATGCACATCTGTGCTGAAATACTGAAGGTGCTTGGAGAGAAATTAATTAATGGCCTTGAAGTTCACACACTGGCAAGTGGTTAACAGAAAATACACAATAATTGCATGGTATTCAACCTGATCATCACAATTTTGGATTTTTGCTAGCAGAACCACCAGATATTGTTTTAATTTGTGGAACTGTATGGGACAGCAATGGATGTGGCAGGACAACCAGATAAGTAATTGAACAATAGCAGTGCTATTTATATTCTCTAAATACCATTTTTGTCCTGTGGAAGTATGTGGCCCAGATTCATTATCAGCTACACAAAATGCAGCTATCATGTGCCGCAGACATGTTAGCATGCTATTTGGTATTCATTATATGGCTCTACATAACACATAGAGCCACCAAAAACAGTTAATGCCATCATAAAGAGCTGAAGTACAGGCTAATTAACCAACCCAATATGGCAGACTTGTTCAGGAAGCAATAAAGCAATCATATACACTAAGTATAGGCTTTTGATCTGTACATCAAGGTCTTTGGAATACAGCTCAATTACAATTAGCAAAGAAACGAAATAAAACAAAAAAAGAAAAAAAAACAATGTTAGAGATTGCTGCTGCTAATATTATGCTGTATGTACAACAGGCTTTAAATCAGGTTGCTTTTGCTGCTCCCAGACCTCGAGCAAGAAGAAATGTATTTAGACTGACCGCCAGCAATTCTGCAGTGAAAACTGTCATTATAGCGCTTTCCTCAGCATTCTGGGCAGTACTGAGTGAAGAAAGTCAGGTTGCCCTATCTCTGTGGCATAATGTGTAAATGTGTCAATCTTAGCGAAACAGTATAGGTGATGCATAGTTTGAAACCTGTTCACAGATCATTTTACTGAGGGAGGTCATACTAAATCTTGACAATCATTTTGGTGTATGAATATATTGATGTGAGAAACTCAATTAGGGATGATATTGACTAAAAACAGCAAACAAACAAGTCATTTAAAATTATGGCAGTATTAACTGCAAGTGCTGTCCCCCAGATTCACTAATCCTCTGTGCAGGACTAATCTAGTCCTGCACAGAAACACCAGTTTAAGAGGAGGGCGGAAGTGCACCATGCATATTAAGGAAGGCACGCTGCCTAAACACCTAATGCTACATGGATCATGGACGAGTGCAGGGGTTGTGGCTGAGAGCAGAGCTTTCAGAATAAACATGCCCCTGCAAAGTAGAACAGAAGAATGTGTACATAAAAGAACAAGACTGCACATATGTCTGCATATCCCCACCAATGGTCCCCATGTGTTCAACAGCAACAGTACACTGAAAGAAAAATGAAGAAACCCTTGTAGTAATGTTTTTAAAACTCCAAGTACAGCTAACCATAGGTGCGCTGGTCTGCACATCGCGTAGCTATGGGTAAAGCAACATGAAAGGCTGAAGAGGATAACAAGGAAGGTATAGCAAATGAAGCAGCACAGCAATAGTGTAGTGGTCAGAGCATCTGCCTAAGGAGGAGGCATTCCCGGCTCGAGTCTCACTGCAGCACATACCATTTTCCAAGTGTGATCTGTATACAAACAATTATGTAAATTTTATTGCTGTAGAACCTACCAAATAACAATTAAATGTAAATTGGAGTACTACATGAAATGCACATGTGAATAGTCAGTACCAGAATTAATATGTCAGCAATAAGCAGGCATAAGCACAGATAAGTAGAAGTAAGCAAATGTAAGCAATAGTAAGTGCATGCAAGTGCGTATGGGCAGGGTGAAACACCGGCGACACAGATCAAGCAAAGGAGACGCTAACTGCATGTAACACACTGTGACCGAAAGTCAGCAGTGCGAATCTCTGCTCAAGCTCACTAACAACCGCTTGAAAGTGCCTTAAGCACAACATGTCAAACGACAGGTGTCACGCTTGAGTCTGTGTACACTAAAAGAGTCAGTCATAGGCATTGCAAAGCATACATGGCACACAAGGATGGCCGGTGTGCACACAAAACACAGTACCCAGCAATACCAGTCAACATTACTGGTTATGTAGCTAAAGAATTAGAGGTTTATGTCATATGAATACCCATAACTATATAGATATATACCTCCCCTCTCTGTAGTACAAATGTATACATACATTGATAGACATATAAATAAATACCCACAAATACAGATATACATATTCAGACACCCATACATCCACATGTATATATCTATACATATATATATATATATATATATATATATATATATATATATATATATATATATATATATATATATATATATATATATATATATATATATATATCTATATCTATAGAGCAAAAAAATATATATATATATATATATATATATATTTATGTATGCAGACATATATAAATACATATATATATATATATATATATATATATATATATATATATATGTGTGTGTGTGTGTGTGTGTGTGTGTGTGTGTGTGTGTGTGTGTGTGTGCGTAGATATACACAGATATATGCCTATGATAAGATATAGCACACAAGAATAACATATGTCCACAGGCCATGCCAATGCAGGTGAGGGGTCCAAGCAAGAAACGTGTAACACGTAGCATGACCCCCCCCCAGACGGACAGAGGAAACATACAAACAAACCCACAAACAATGTAAACAGTCCACTGCTCCCCAGACCACAGGCAGGATACAACCGGGGAGGGGGCACAGTGCACCTGTGAAATCTAATCTTGGAACAGAGACAGGAGCGTCCCTTGCGGGACACCCCAGAAATTGTCATATTATGGGAAGAAGCCCATGCGATGACCTATCAAGGTGGGGTGTGTACATACCCGGAATACAAGGGTGGGAAAGCCTGATGACCCATGGGTCGAGACAACGTACGAGATGAGTCCCGTGAAGTGTAGAGTGGGCAGTGTGTAGTGGTATGTTTAGACCCGACCTGCACCCAGAGTAAGGATGAGTGCTGTTGAGGAGGTGCGGGTGGGGGAACTATTGGTAGCTAATTATGGGTCTAGACATGCAGGTTTTTGCTGGAGTGGGCCTATACGGACAGCCCCAGGGATGTAAGCAATAGTGTTCATTGGGCAGAGGCGCCGACCAATGATCAGCCACACCTGCTATGAGTCCCACTGCAGCAATGACTATTTTACATGGCAAAGAACAGAATAACCATATGTAGATGTATATATGTCGAGGTATGTGTTTGTATATCTACCCATAGCTACATGGAGATATACCTCTCCCTCTCTGTAGTACCAATGTATAAATACAGAGACAGAATACATAAAAATACCCACATATAGATATATACATATGCAGACACCCATACATCCATATGTCATTAGACATATATATATATATATATATATATATATATATATATATATATATATATATATATATATACAGCAATATATAAATATATATATATGTATGCCAACATATACAGGTATATATGTATATAGTTATGTATATATACATATATATATATATATATATATATATATATATATATATATATATATATATATATATATATATATATATATATATATATATATATATATATATATATATATATATATATATGGTTCTACCTGACTTCGTCGACAGCGCAGAAGAAGTTCGACAACGGAACTGGAGACTCCAGAAGATCGACATTGAAGAAGACCGGCGTATCATGCGATGGCAGAACATCGACAATGCAGAAGACCGACACGACGGATGACAACACCAACGCCGAGGATGCGACATGGGAAAAGGCTGTGAGTATGCGGTAAGTACGGGCGTTAAGTGCGAGGCAGGTAAGTGTGGAGATTGACGGTCTGTGGGGATAGGAGTGGGTTAAGTGAGTTAGGTTAGGAAGGCGATAGCAGTGGGTTAAGTGAGTTAGGGTTAGGAAGGCGATAGGGTGGGTTAAGTGAGTTAGGGTTAAAGGAGCCGATAGGGGTTAAGTGAGTTAGGGTTAGGAGCGGGTAAGTAAGTGTGCGATAGTAGCGGACCTTAGGAGTTAGGGTGAGGTTTAGTGTGGGCTTGTAAGATTTTGGTGTGCTTGTGTTGTGTGTGTGGTTTGTGGAATGGGGATGTGTTTTGTTTTAATTATTTGTTATTGTGGTGTGTGCAGTGTATGGGTTTCGTGGTTTGTGTACCGTCGGTTATTTATGTCGGGTTATGTGTGGTTTCGTGTTTATATGGACCGAATATGTGGTGTATGGGTGATGTATGTTGTTGTGTGGTTTCGACTATGTCAAGGTAGAACCATATATATATATATATATATATATATATATATATATATATATATATGTGTGTGTGTGTGTGTGTGTGTGTGTGTGTGTGTGTGTGTGTGTGTGTGTGTGTAAATATACATATATATATATATATATATAGCTAGCATATGATACAGCAGTTACAAATTACATATGTTCATAGGCTGTGCAAATGGGGGTGAGTGGTCCAATCAGCAAACATGTAACACGTAGCATCAACCCCCCTCCCCCAGCTAGACCAGTGAAACATAACAGACACACAATAAAAGTAAATACCCCACTGCTTCCCGGACTACAGGCAGGATACTACCAGTGAGAGACCCGCCAAGTCTAATCTTGAAACAAAGACATCAATGTCCCTTGTGGGACACCCCAAAATTTGATGATGATTGGAGTCAGTCACTGTAATGATTTATCTAACCAGGCCGTGTATGTACACGGACCAGTAGGTTGGGTAAGCCTGATGACCCACGGGTCGAGACAATGTATGACATAGGTCCCGAGACGTGGAGAGTGGGCAGTGTGTAATCATGTGGTTAGACCCCCACCTGCACCCACATTAAGGATGAGTGCTGTAGAAGAGGAGCAGGTGGGGGAACTATGGGTATGCAATTATGAGCCTAGGCATGCAGGTATAGGCTGGCGCAGTTGTATTCTGACTGCCCCGGGGAAGTAAGTAATATTGCGAATTGGGCAGAGCTTCTGCCCATACCTCTCAGCCTCTAAGAGCAAAACCTCTGGACAGAACCTAAACCATTGGGGGGATAAATAGGGAAAGAAATTAAATATTCCACTTACAACTTTAGAAAGCTGATAGAATAATAGTTTATGCATTAGCAGGACTCGTCTGAAGGATGTGGAGTCTTAAACCCAAATACTTGTCAGTATTTAATGACTTCAGTTCCCAGGTATTTGCCAGACAGGTGCAGATTGTAAGAGAAAAACACCAAAATTATGAAGCAAACTCTGGACAGTCTGCAGAAACTCTATAGTCGACAGGTATGCTTTCTCTTAACCGACAGCCATTCCCGATATGGGTCCCACTGCAGCACAGTCCAGTTTACATGGCAAAGTATGGTATAACCATATGTGTTGTTGCATAACCCACCACACAACACCTACAAACACATGGTCGCAACACCTCACTGTAGGCATGTAAGTCGATCTAATTGGCATCACAAGGTATTATTATAGTCGTCACTCCCACCCAGGGGAGTGAGTGTCCAACGCAAACACCAAATGCAGTGTATATGCACAGCTGTTGTCGTAGATAACATGGCCAGCTGTGGACCTTCCCTACAGCCGTCCTGCACATCCCTGGATATTTCCCCTACTACCTCCCCCCTTTGTGCACCATGCACACCATGTACCTAGCAGCCCCTGTTCCATTTCTGTTAATGTTTACGGTTACACATAGGTGACACTCTCTTCCCCCACTATATTGCCAGTATCTGGAACTCCAACCCACTTGTAGTATCATAGCTGTCCCACAGGACACATGTAAATAACACATGAAGGAACATCACACGCACACTTGGATCAGCACAGGCTCACCACCTTGCCAAACCCTCCCCCCAACTCACACTCTATACCACTACATCAACTAGTAAAATCAACACCTCTTGTCCTGCCTCGCATACAAATCCCAACATCTGACAAACCTTCCCTATTGCTCCCCATCCAGTTATACCTACAGGCTACTATACAGTTACAATGTCACCCCCACTACCTACCAACCTACTCTTTAACTATTCCCCTCTACTGTACCACACAGGTATGGAATAACTACACCTACCCTGAATACCTGCATGTAACCCATCCAGACCTGTTAAACAGGAATCCAACTTCACCTTAAACTGACCTTTGTCAACAGTCATACCTGACATGTAAACATGACCTAAGCATGGATAATACCGACATGTTAATGTAAACTAAGCTTGAAGAATGGAGGACGTAGCTATGTTACGTCAGTTACCCTCTATGAATGTGAACACCCCAGTATTAATTGGAATAAATAGCTGGGGTCAATGTGGAGCTCTACTCTCTGGGCCAATGCTGACAATAGACAAGCATACAGTCAGATTGTCGCGGTTGACAAATGTGAACTAAATACATGAAGTTGCACGTGTGTATGTGGGAGCAAGTGGGTGAAAGCCTGTTTGGCCACCGGTATGCGATTACAACACTGATAAAGCAATGTAGAGGCTAATTGAGTGCAAGATGCCACAACTAGAGGTCAACAATGCTGTGCTTCACTTAAACCAGTGCATGCCCACCTACAAATTTTCTACAGTGCCTTAGTCACTCTGTAACCAAAATCAGTTGTAGTGGCCATTAACAAAATAATCTCCACTGCCAGGTTGTAAACCTCCAACCGTGCACACTATAGTAGACATGAATTCCACTAAGCCATGGTGGATACACATTCAGCTGCTGTGATCACAAACACATCAACCAGCACAGTCATCAAACAGTGTAGGTAATGTATATAAGTGTGTAGATTAATACCAGTACACATGTTCATTGCTTAACCACAGTATTATGAGCAGTCTATGTGCATCACAAAACAGTGCCTGTCCACTCATACCGTGAGAACAGTAGTCCTGCATAATACCGAAGGGAATAATGATATATGGTGCACACCATGGGGGCATGTGAGCGTGCTTCATGCACAGAATCTCACACCTGGGGTGTTGGTTCCATGGAACCAGGAGATGAGTCTGGCCAGGTGTGTGAGCAAACTGCTGCTACACATAACCCTGACAGGATGCTACCAGTGGGAGAAACACTGTAGACCAGCTAGGTCTCCTCTTGAAACAACAACAGGTCTGTCCCTGGCAGGATGAACCAACAGTTGTGGGTCACATTGATGACTCTACCAGTATCGGAGGAGGATCTAGGGAAGACTGGTACATACGTTTACTAAATGGATGAAGAGCCTGCAGACGCTTGGGTTGGGACACTATACTGGAGGAGTACCGAGACGTGCAGAGAGGGAAATGTGTGGAGATGTGGTATGGCAGGGCTAGCAACTGGGGTATGGATGGATGCTGTGTACGTGGAGCTAGGGGGCCAAGGGTAAGGAACATGGGCATGTCATTATGGTAGATATATGCAAATGAAGCAGAACAGCAACAGTGTAGTGGGTAGAGCATCTGCCTAACGCACACGCATTCCCGGGTTGAGTCCCACTGCAGCACATCCTATTTTCCATGTGAAATCCATATGTTAACATCATTGTGCTGTACAACCTACTAAATAATAGTTATATTTGCACAGGAGTACTGCCTTAGATGCACATGTAAAGTGTCATAATGACTAAGGCACTAGTAAGCAGGTGTAAGAGCATAACAGCAGTAGTACGCATGGATAAGCAGTTTTAAGTGTGTGTATGTGTATTTGTGCAGGGGTAAGCATTGCCTGCATAGATTGAGATAAGTAGAAGCTAGCTGAGTGTAATGAAATGCAACTGGAGGTTAGCATTGCTTAGCGCTGCGCAAACATGTGTATACCTGAGTACAACCGCTCAAATGTCCCTAACTCACTCTCTATCCGACAGTCGGTGTTCCGCCCTGAAACAAAATATACAGCCTCTGCAAGGCCCAAACCTAGGACCCTGCACATCATACACTACGTGATTTACCAGTAAACCATGACAGATGTACATACCCACTTATTTCACATACATATCATCCAGCACAGTCAGTCAACATCACAGGAAATGTAGTAATGTCACACCACACAAACTCTTAATGCATGAATCCTGGACATAGTGAGACATAATGTGGGTACATATAGGGATATCTGTCATATCTTGCTCTACTACACTTAAAATGTTGCAAGCTACACAGTTATATGTAGTAGAACACGTATATTAAATGAAATAAGTCTGAAACACGTATGTGTCGGCATGAATGACTGACCTCAGTCCTAAGGTCATCCATGTCAATTGCCAAGAGAATGAGGTACAGGCCACACATATAGGCCGAACATGCATGGACATATGGACAGATATACATCTGTAAATGTAGACAGATAGACAGCTATAGGTATATATATATATATATATATATATATATATATATATATATGTGTGTGTGTGTGTGTGTGTGTGTATGTATGACTCACAAATAACCATATAACAGCAATCGTACAAAGATAAATATGTTCAGTGTATATGTATATATATATATATATATATATATATATATATATATATATATATATATATATATATATATATATATATATATATGTATACAGATAGACATGTGTATATGATTTCCACATGGGAACGGACTACTCCGCATTACATAACAGACCATGAGCACAGCTAATGGGGGTGGGGGAACCATATGAAGGACACCTGGTAATTACTGCTATGTAACCCCCCCCCCCAGCCCTAATGGATATGCTGTGCAATCCAATATCCAGCACATGCAGCACTTGACGGCAGGACCCACCACAAAACAGCTACAATGCTCCAACAGACAAAGGGTATTAGTAACTATACATATGTAGAAGTAGTGTGGAAGTACTGGTGCAATGTATATCCCAGCCACAAGCTCTGTAACTGGTACCTGTGACGTGTAGTGTGGCAACCAGCCCCACAAAGGGGATACTTACATTACACATATACCCACTCACAATTCAAAGGACATGACCCGACACACAGGTGTGTATACACAGACAACCTTTATTTGTGTACCATACAATAATGTCTGCCATTACTGACAGCACATAGATGTTGTTGTATATAACCAGTGATGGATGCAAGGCCCACACAAAGTAGTAGATGCAGACAGTGTGGATATATAACATACTATGGTGTCCAGGCCAAGGCCTTCAATTCGTACAACAGTAGACAAAGGATTTGCCTTCACAATAAGTAACAATCAACAATATCAGATGTAGTTCAGCAGCCTCCAGTTACATCCAGTAGTCAAGCCCTAGGGGGACATTCATTACTTGTGGTAATGTCAATGTATCTGTCACATGTATGGACCCTGACCAACAAATGTTGTGGGAGACCACGTTATGACTGGGATGATAGTAGGAATGCTAGCAGCAATTAATGATAGGCCATTACCTAGCAACCCTTACCCGTATCACAGCAGGACAAAGCCTGCCATATATGTGGAGAACAAAGGCAGGAACACAGGGCCATACTCACAATATTGCAGTTACACACCCTGGAACATACTAGTGTTACGGGATGTGTTGCAACATACCCTTATATAGGAATTAGACATCAGGGACACAAATGGATATAGCCATGTACTGCTAGCATGCAACATACACACTGCCAGTGTAATATCTGACACAGGACCTGTGTAGTGGACAGGCAACACATGATAGGCACACCTATGTCCAGCTAGAGGATAGGCCCACAGTAGTGAGCTATGCAGACAGAATGCAGTCCAAGGTAAACTAGTATGCACACACACACACACACACACACACACACACACACACACACACACACACACACACACACACACACACACACACACACTCTGTAACACCAGTACTATGCAAAGCATTACACCACTCTACTCACAGTCTGTCTGTATGTCCTGAGCCTCCTACATATATGTGACTACACTGAGTGTGCAGATACTCCTGTAAGAGGTATTGCTACCTGCTGTCTGTAACATTGATGCCCACACACAGGAAGGATGTCCATTACACAGGAAATGTACAGGGAATTCGCCCACATGATGTAGGGATTCATAGTGGGTGGTTGCCATGACAGTGATAATTGGAAGTACTACACATGTGTACTCAGATATATATGGCTAGCTGGATAAGTACATTTCCAAACAGTTCCACCATATGTCCTGGACATGGAGTGTAGCCCTACCCCAGCCCCTATAGTCCCAATGTCATAGTGCAAGGGGATGTCAGGTATGTATAGCAGGTATATTAATAGATATTTGCTACTGTCATTGGGATTGTTTTAACAGACATGGTGTGTGTGGAAGGTGACATCTGCTCATAACATGTGTGCCATTGGCTACTGACAGACATCCTAAGGTTATCATCATACAGTTCCTGCATATATAGCAGGTTTGACCACCATGTCACAGCACAGGGTAGGATACACCTGTGTGACAGTGCATAACCACAACCAATGTGAACACAGCCACAGCCACATATGGTACGCTAGCATAATAGTACAGTATACGGACTTTCTGTTCTACATCATCCTCATATGTGCCACTCACAGAATGACCCTACATATACTGGGCTGCTACACAGTTTGGTCTAACGGCTGTCTTTGGTATGGGACATGTGTGTGTATGGCCCTACAAACATGTACGGTAAAATGGTACCATATAGTGGGGCAGCATGTAACATCAGATAGAAGGGGAGGTAGAACAATGATATCTACCATAGCCTGTATACAGGCCAGAGTACATATTAACAATACACACACTTTCAACATTCACCATCACTACACAGACCTCAGTACTGTACAAACATCCACAGAATGTCCAGGTTATGGCATGAAATGTAACCCCTACTGTACATGACATGTGTCGTAATCTGATATATCACTGACTTGTTATCAGATATGATGACACTATTTACGGTGTACAGTACATATGCACCACTTCATGCACGACATATGTACAAAGGTTGACAGAGGTGTGGCTGACAGCACATACACAGGGCCAGTATAGACATGTTGCTGTGATACCCTCATAAATCTACCATTGTAACGGGGTTTGTTGCAACATATGTCCAATGAGGGATATGTAGTCAGTAACTGTCAAGGCCTTCACCACCAACAGACTGCAATCCTCACACTACCCTCTGCATTCCACAGATAGATGCACCGTGGCTAACACATGGAACCAAAGGCACAACACTGCCCAGTCTGCAGATGACCCTGCATATGGGGATTCTTCATATACATGGTACTGACATGGCAGGTATTGCGACATGTACGACAGGCATATCCAAACACCATTAAACAGCATTACCCATATGCAGTATTGCAGCATTTAGTGTGTAGTCAGGTCGGGCACACCCCCCTCCTGTTTGTTGCCCTCTTTCCACACTGTATGTTGCTAGATGTAAATCCCCTACCCATCTGAGATGCTGTTTGCTAAATGACAGTTCTAGCTTCTGCTCACAGTGACAGACAAGGGCCAACACCACCAGGATGTTCCCAGGTATTGGAGTGCATTTCATTGCAATTGGCTATGGGAATGTTACCACAGCTGTTCCACATGCAATCAGCTAGGGGAGGGCTGCAATTCATGCAGAGGTCATCAGCTGATCATGAGCATCACTTAAAACACACATGCTGCTGCCTAAGCAAAGCAGATGTGGGTCTCCACATCCACCAGATAGGGAGTGCAGGAGACAGACAGAGGCAAATACATGTCAGGGAGGGGTGGGTGAGTAAAACAGATGCATGTTTGTGTCACACACCTACCAGCACAGGGTATCAAACCCCCAACAGCTATGTAGTGCTATCACAGTTCAATGCTGTTATTGGATGCACCACATGGGCTATCTGGTGGGGAAGCACTCAGAACATATATGTGATGGTGAGTGACATCTGCAACAGGGATATGGTAGATATACAGTAGGTGATGTACATGTGCCTGTCTGCATGAACAGGTGCAGCGTCTACACAGGCACACTCACACAGGGACACATACACATTAACAAACTTGGCAGGGCCAGGAGTGCAACTCATCATTAGTGGGATTGCCACAACACATCAATGTGCAGGGAACACATGCACCACACAGGTCATATGGAGATTGTATGGGCAGTGAGTATGAGGGGGTGTCAGACATCAGGCAGCATGCTTCACTGTGCCCTGTGGGAAGTAGTACGTGTGGATGTGGACATACGCCCCATACAACACACACATGAACACACAGGGTGCCAGTTTGGACATGCATAGGTGCATTTCTGCATGGGTGTGTGGTGGCCAACAGTGCCAACAGGCTATACAAGGTTAGGTGATGGGTATACCTTGGCATCAGGCCACATGACAATGGTCTGTTTTGTGGCACAGGCTTGTAGCTTCTGCATTTGCCCACACAGGTGGGTATTTTATCCCTCATCCAGTCACCTGGGTGACTATTGTGTGTGGCTAATGCTGTGCATCACTTGTCATTTATGTGTTCCCTAGTCCATGACTTGGATGGTTTCTAGGATGTGCACACCTCTCACATGCATGTACAGTGGAATGTGAAATGGTACCTGGGGTGTCTGACCCATGCTGTGAACACAGGTTATCATCAGATGTGCCAGCCTTGCCCACCTGTAGCAGGGACTCGTAATGGTCAGCAGGTTTACCCTGCACCTACATTGATAGCATGCTAACATCATTTCTTGATGTCAGTGTCATCTGTTCATACAGGGCATGTTGTCAGGCATTGTATGTCCATTGTGAGTCACATCTGAAGGCGCAGTGGGGTTGCTAACTGTGATTGGCTGGCCTTGATGTCACATGTATGGATATGGCTTTGCACCCCAGCCTCTCAGCTATTTACATCTGTTATCCCTGTATGGTTGACATTGTGATATATAGTAGGGCCACCATAAATGAAATTAGCAAAACCCCTCCACATTGCCCACAGGTGTCACTCACACATACACACACACACACACACACACACACACACACACACACACACACACACACACACACACACACACACACACACACACACACACACACACAAACACACACAAAAAAACCACACACACACAACTGTCATTTATGGGAGTAGAACCCTTACTACAGTATTACACAGTTATAGTATGCACCACGGACATTACTGAAATACATCCTCCTCAAAGGTGTATTTCACAATTAATGACATCAGCAGGATTACCAAAGTAGGGCATTTGCAATGTACTGCGAGTGAGTAGCCTATAATGCATTGCTCCATACACAGACACTAAAACACACACAAAACATCAGGAACTGCCATGGATGGAGATGGAATACTACCACCGTTCTAAATCACACTACAGCACTACACAGTTAAAGAACGTGCTACAGTGATTACTGGGCTATCACTTTCCCAGAGGTGTACTTCTAGGTGAGTGACAGCAGCAGCCTTGCCAATGTACAGTATTTGTATTGTACAGAGTGTGAGTAGCCTAAAAAGCAATGTGCTCTATGCAGTTAGACACACACACACACAGATTTACACACAAACACACACAGTTTCCAGGTCTGGGGTTTGAACACCTACCAAAGTAGTTTATCACAGTACAGCAGTACACAGATTAGCAAACACGCAACAGCGATTACTGAGTTATCACTTTCCCAGAGGTGTACTTCTAGGGGATTGACATCAGCAGCCTTGCCAAAGTAGGGGATTTGTATTGTACGGAGTGTGAGTAGCCTAAAAAGCTTTGCGCTTTACACAGTCAGACACGCACACATACAGATTCACACACAGTTGCCAGGTCTGGGGTTCAAACACCTACCTAACTAGTTTAATCACACTACAGCAATATGCAGTTACAGAATGCACTACGGCAATTACTGGGCTATTATTTGCCCAGAGGTGTACTTCTAGGTGAGTGACATCAGTAGCCTTGCCAAAGTAGACTATTTGTATTGTACAGAGTGTGAGTATCCTAAAAAGCATTGCTCTCTACTCAGTCAGACACACACAGTTGCCAAGTCTGGGGTTCAAACACCTATCTAACTAGTTTATCACACTACAGCAGTACACAGTTATAGAATGCACTACAGTGATTACTGAGCTCTCACTTTCCCAGAGGTGTACTTCTAGGTGAGTGACATCAGCAGCCTTGCCAAAGTAGAGTATTTGTACTGTACATAGTGTGAGTAGCCTAAAAAGCATTGTTCTATACTCAGTCAGACACACACACAAATTCACACACAAACATACACAGTTGCCAGGTGTGAGGCTCAAACACCTGTCTAATTAGTTTATTATACTACAGCAGTATGCAGTTACAGAACATACTACTGTGATTAGTGAGCTTTCATTTTCCCAGAGGTTTATTTCTAGGTGAGTGACATCAGCAGCATTGCCAACACACACAAACATACACAGTTGCCAGGTGTGAGGCTCAAACACCTATCTAATTAGTTTATTATACTACAGCAGTATGCAGTTACAGAACATACTACTGTGATTACTGAGCTATAATTTTCCCAGAGGTGTATTTCTAGGTGAGTGACATCAGCAGCCTTGCCAAAGTTGAATATATGTATTGTACGGAGTGTGATTAGCCTAACAGGCATTTCTCTCTACACATTCAGAGACAGACAGGCATGCACACAAACACACACTCACACAATTGACAGGTCTGGAGTAAATAATACTACCTAACTAGTCTATCACTACAGCAGTACACAGTTATGGGACACACCATGCATATTACTGAGCTATAGCTCTCCCAAAGGTGTAATTCACATTGGTTGACCTCAGCAGGCTTGTCATACTACTGCTATGAGGAGGGCAATGTGTGCATGGGCCATACCCCATTCATGTAGGGGTTGACATGCCACATGCGAGCACACACTGGGTCATATGTCACAGGTACGTGTATACAGCTACTTCTTTGTACAGTCTTGTTGCACAGGTGGCACATGTACCACATAGTCTGTCATGCAGACAGGTACTGGTGGTTAGTATCCGCAGTGGGTTATATCCGCATCTCATGTGTTGAGGGCCCTTTGGCTGTGTGCCAGTTGGGACAGGCCCGCATGGCTCCTTGTCACAGTCACCCTCTTCCACACATCTATGCCTGTGTACATGTAGCTTTTTATAGTATGTTGTCCTTACATATTTGTCTTTATTCCTATCCACTCTGTGTGGAAGGCAGGAGTGGTGCATACTGCCATGTGTCCACCCTGAGAACTGTGACTTCCAGATATGTCTGGTCCACTGGTGTTTGCAGACATGGCCTTCATGTGTTTAAGTGTGTGAGCATGCCCAGTATGACCTCTCAGTACGTTGTTGACCGACATTGCCTTCATTCCTCTATGTGTGTGAGCATGCCCAGTATGGCCATCTGTGTTGCATGTGTGGCTCATGTCCAGGTAGTTTGTACCGCGGTGCTGTCCTTTGTGTTGTACACAGACAGGCAGCATGCTGTGTCTGCAGGGTATCCATTGGTCATTTGCCATTGACTGTTGCTACATTTCTGCATAGCAGGGGGCACACCTGACTGTTACTATAAGTGTACATTGGTTGGGAGGGGCACACCTGACATTTGTACACATTTGCTAGAACTGTACTGGTATGTCAGGTACTCCATTTCAGTCTGTATTCTTACCTATCCTGCTGGCTAGAGGCTTACCAGTGTACTACAGATCCTATCTTTGTTTACCTACATATTAATTTCTGACTTCCTAGCCTTTACAACTTACATCTGAATGCCTGGCCTGCTGTGGTCTGTCTGTGTAGGTCTGGCAGGGGTTACCCATAGGGCACATTCAGAGGCCATATTACAGCATTTGTTTGTGTTAGTCTTCACCTGTCCTGCTGGCTGAGACTGTTGTTGGGTATGTGAACCTTCCTGACTGGCATGTGTGGCTCTTATATGGAAACCCATGTCACTCAGGCCATTTTCTGCAGTGAGTTTTGTCATCCTGTGTAGTACTGGCTACTATGGTGACTCCAGTATGTGTTACAGATGTCATGATGCCACTATGGCTGTCTACTGTCTGCTGCCTTGACAGTTAGCCACCCATTTCTCTTGCATGTTCACATCCATTCCATAGCTACAGGTAAAACAGATTCTACTCCATTTGGCAATTGGTAGGTTGATTGACTTAACTTGAGGGTGTGCCAGAGTTGAGGATGGTGCTGGAGGGTTGCCTATGTTGGATGCACATTGTACACTCCCTATACATGGTTGGGCACAGGTAGTGTCATGTTTGAAATCCCTTTTGCTGTCTGTGCTAGTCGGAGAGAGGTGTCATTCCATGGGCCCTACTGTGTCATTGCATATGCTATGCATTTCCTCTTTGCCAAGACCAGGGCATATTGTGCATGCCCCCTTCTGCCTACTGGGGCAGGCTCAGGTTGTTCCTCCTCTGAGTCGCTTTGTGCCTGTATGGGCCTTGGCATTGGTGGGGGACTGTGTAGCTCTGCCCCATGCTGTTCTTGCTGCAGCTGTTTCCACAGGATCATATTGTGTAGCATAGCATACACCATAACAATTTGGGTACATGTAGCTGATGAATACTGCAGGGTTCCTCAGGATGTGTCCAGACACCGGAACCGTGACCTGAGCATCCCAAACACATGCTATATTATGTGTCTGGCCTGTACATGTGCCTCATTATGGCATTGTTGTTCAGGCATGTGTGCATTTCTGATGGGTGTCATCAGCCACAGCTCCAGTGGGTACCCAGCATCCCCCACTAGGTGACCGTAGGGGATGTCCACATTGGCAAATCTGTGGTACAGCTGCATCAGTTGCCATATGTGTGAATCATCATAGCTTCCAGGGCAGCCGACACACATTCAGTATAATGCCCTGGGCATTACATATGACCTGGCAGTTGATGGAGGGGATGCTCCTGTGGTTGATATAGGCCTTTCCCTACTCAACGGGGGGTGCTTTGATTCATAAGTGCATGCAGTCTATAGCACCCACTACCCCAGGGTAGTTTGCTATTTGGTGGAAGAGATGCATATTCCTGGTCAACACTTCATGTGTGTTGAGGAAATATACGTGCTCACTGGCATGTGCTGACATGGCATCCAGGAACTGGTGGAATACTTTGGATGCTGATGCCTGTGAGATGCCCATGATATCCCTAGTTGTGGTTTGAGAGGTACCTGTGGCTAGTATACATAGGCCTACACATACCTTGGTATCCACTGGGATGGGATCCCCTCAGCCAGTGTGGTGTGTCTGCTGTGGCCTGCACAGCTCAACAATTTGCTGTAGGAGGTCTCTGTCCACCCTATAGTGCTCCACTATCTCCAGCTCAAGTAGCCCCTGGTAGGTTACCCTGGGCCTGTACACTCTTCTCTGTCTTCTCACTGTTGGTTGTTCGGCAGCATTCACATCCTCACCACCCTCAGCCTCTTGCATATGTTGTTCTATGTTGCCTGCTGCAGCCCTTCTCATTTTGTAGGTTTGTTTTTTTTAAATTTCCCCGTTTAGTTAGTAACCGCGTACATTTCTGTAATCTACAAAACGGAGCTATGAGAGCTCTAAATAAAGGCTGCAATATCATTGAGGAAGCATGCCAATGGCCAAGTAGAAGGCCATTAGCATTGCAAACTGTTTAAAAAAAAAACTTTTTTTTTCACCAATCTTGCCTGTTTAAGCATAGGGCAGCGGCGCGCAAACGAGATCGGGGGAAAATAAGAAAATAAACTTAAAATAACCATTCTAACTAAAATCAGTATTCAGCCATGCAAGTCAATGGCAGGCAGAAGAACAACCTGGCCAGTGAGTAATGGTTGCTAAGGGGGGAGGCTCAGTGTGGGACATGTAACTATGCATTAGCAGGCAATCCTATGCAAATGAGGGAAAGGTTAGTGAATCCCAGATTTCCTCAGGGTGTGAGGCAGGTCCGAAGAATGTAAGAGTATAAATAGCTGGGCACAAGATGAGGATACAGGTGAAATCATGGGTGTGTGTGTGTCAGGCATACTGTAAGTGGATTGGAGGCCTGTGGCTCGGGATTGCTCCTAGCTTAGCACAGCTAAGTTAGGGATGTGTCTAAACCTGCCTAGCACTCTTTACAAAGTGTAAGCAGGTGTGCGCACCATGCACTCAGTTTTACAGGAAGAAAAAGGAAGTTAAACCTGGAAAAAGCAGCTCTGTGCACATTTGAGCACTCCGTTTGCACGGCGCACACATGGGCTTAAACAGGGAGGCAATGGGATGGGAAAACAGCAGTAGGAAAGTAATCAAGAAGAACTAGCTTAGCTGACAGGTGAAATGTATCAGAATCAGCCAATTACACAGGCAGCAGACCAGCCCAACACACCATTATAAACTATGCAAACACCTTTCCCCTTGTTTTTTCCAAAAACTATGCACCACCGGTGTATACAGATGGGGAAATTTACAAAACGAAAGCAAGAGAAAACGTGTTAAGGCAGCTTATGCTATTATAAACCAGCATGTGCAAGAGGCTGAGGGTGGTGAGGATGTGAATGCTGCTGAGCAACCCACAGTGAGGAGAAGGATAAGAGTGTACAGTCCCAGGGTAACCTACCAAGGGCTACATGAGCTGGAGATAGTGGAGTGCTATTGGGTGGACAGGAACCTCCTACAGCAAATTGGTGAGCTGTGCCGGCCACGCTTGACACACAGAACTAACAGAGGGGAACCCATCCCAGTGGATACCAAGGTATGTGTAGGCCTAGGAATACTAGCTACAGGTACCTTCCAAAGGCAAACTGGGAATATGATGAGGATTCCACAGGCATCAGCATCCAGGGTACTCCACCAGTTCCTGGATGCCATGTCAGCACATGCCGGTGAGCATGTATATTTCCCCATCACCCGTGAGGCTTTTGCCAGCAATATGCATCTCTTCCATAAAATAGCAGAATACTCTGAGGTAGTTGGTGCAACAGACTGCACACACATATGCATTAAAGTACCATCAGGTGAGGAGGGTAGGCCCTACATCAACCACAAAGGCTTCCCCTTCATCAACTGCCAGGTTGTGTGCGATGTCCAGGGCATAATAATGAATGTGTGTGCTGGCTGCCCTGGAAGATACTACAATTCCCACATCTGGCAATTGACGCAGCTGTACCAGACATTTGCCAGTGGAGACATTCCACACGGTCACCTAGTGGGTGATACTGGATATGCACTGGAGCCATGGCTGATGACACCCATCAGAAATGCACACACACCTGAACAAGAACTTCATAATGAGGCACACGCACAAACACAAATCATAATAGACAGTGTGTTTGGGATGCTCACATCACGGTTCCGGTGCCTGGACATATCTGGTGGAGCCTTGCAGTACTCACCAACTACATGTATCCAAACTGTCCTTGTATGTGCCATGCTACACGATATGATACTGTGGAAACAGCTGCAGCAGGAACAGCATGGGGCAGGACCACACAGCTCCCCACCAGTGTCAAGGCCTGCACAGAGTGACTCGGAGGAGGAACACTCTAAGCCTGCCCCAGTAGGCAGAAGGAGGTGTGCCCAGTATGCCCTGGCCTTGGCAAAGAGGCAATGCATAGCATATGCATTGACACAGTAGGGTCCCAGGGAATGACACCTTTCTCCGACTTGCACATACAGTAAAAGAGATGCCAAACATGACACTACCTGTGCTCAACCATGTATAGGGAGTGTACTATGTGCTTCCAACATAAGCAGCCCTGCAGCACCACCCTCAATACTGGGACACCCACAAGGTAAGTGACTCACACATGCCGGTTGGAGGGGGCACATACCCAACAACAGCCACAGCCAACAGGATAGATGTAGACAAACACAAACAAATGCTGTACTATGGCCTCTGAATGAGACCTATGGGTAACCCTACCCCAGAGCTACACAGACAGGCTACAGCAGGCCAGCCAGTTGGATTTAAGGTGTGAAGGCTAGGAAGTCAGAAACTAATATGTAGGTAGCTATAGCTAAGATCTGTAGTACACTGGTATGCCTCTAGCCAGCACGATAGGTAAGACTACAGACTGAAATGTTGTACCAGACATACCAGTACAGTCCTAGCAAATGTGTAAACGTGTAAGGTGTGCCCCCACCATCCTACATACACTTATAGTAACACCCCTGTGTAGGAAATGTAGAAACAGTCAGGTGTCACCCCCGCTATGCAGAAATGTAGCAACAGTCAATGCCAAATGACCAATGTATACCCTGCAGACACAGCATGCTACCTGTCGGTGTACAACACAAAGGTCAGCACTGCAGTACAAACCACCTGAACTTGACCCACACATGCAATATAGATGGCCATACTGGGCATGCTCACCTACTTAGAGAATGAAGGCAATGTCAGTCAACAACATACTGAAAGGTCATACTGGGCATACTCACACACTTAAACACATGAAGGCCATGTCAGCAAACACCAGTGGACCAGACATATCTGGCAGATGCAGTTCTTAGTGCAGACACATGTCAGTATGGACCACTCCTGCCTTGTACACACAGTGGATAGGAATATAGACATATATTTAAGGACAACACACTCTATAATAAGCTAAAGGTAGATGGACATAGACGGTGACCATGACAAGGAGCCATCTGGGCCTGTCCCACCCAGCACACAGCCACAGAGCCCCAAACACATGAGGTGCAGGTGTCACTCACTGCAGATACTAGCCACCAGTATCTGTCAGCATGATGGATGTTGCACGTGCCAGCTGTGCAACATGACTGTATAAGGAAATAGTCACCTAGTAGCTGTATACACGTACCTGTGGCATATGACCTTGTGTGTGCCCGCATGTGGCATGTCAACCCCTACATGAATGGGTTATGGCCCATGCACACACCGGCCTCCCCATAGCAGTATAATGACAAACCTGCTGAGGTCATCCAATGTGAAATACACCTTTGGGAGAGCTGTAGCTCAGTAATCCCCATGGCGCATCCCATAACTGCTTACTGTTGTAATGATAAACTAGTTAGGTAGTAGTCCTAACCTCAGACTTGGCAACTGTGTGAGTGTGTGTTTGTGTGCGTGTCTCTCTGTCTCTGAATGTGTAGAGAGAAATGCTTTTTAGACTACTCACACTCCGTACAGTTCATATACACAACTTTGGCAAGGCTGCTGATGTCACTCACCTAGAAATACACCTCTGGGGAAATCATAGTCAAGTAATTTCTGTAGTGTGATCTGTAACTGGATACTGCTGTAGTGTGATAAAGAAGTTAGGTAGGTGTTCTAATCCCAGACCTGGCAATTGTGTGTGTGTGTGTGTGTGTGTGTGTGTGTGTGTGTGTGTGTGTGTGTGTGTGTGCGTGTGTGTGTGTGTGTGTGTGCCTGACTGAGTAGAGAGCAATGCTTTTTAGGCGACTCACACCCTGTGCAATTTATATACCAACTTTGGCAAGGCTGCTGATGTCACTCACCTCGAAATACACCTCTTAGGAAATCATAACTCAGTAATCTCCGTAGTGCATCCTGTAACTGTGTACTGTTGTAGTGTGATAAAGTAGTTAGCTAGGTGTTCTAACCCTAGATCTGCCAACCGTGTGCTTGTTTGTGTCTGACTGAGAAGAAAGTAATGCTTTTTATGCCACTCACACCCCATACAATTCATATATCAACTTTGGCAAGGCTGCTGATGTCACTTACCTAGAAATACACCTCTGGGGAAATCATAGCCCAGTAATCTCTGTAGTGCATCCTGTAACTGTGTACTGCTGTAGTGTGATAAAGTAATTAAGTAGATGTTCTAACCTTAGAATTGGCAACTGTGTGTGTGTGAGTCTGTCTCTGTCTGTTTATGACTGAGTGACAAACAATGCCTTTAAGGTCACACACACTCCTTAGAATTCATATACCAACGTTGGCAAGGCTGCTGATATCACTCACCTAGAAATACACCTCTGGAAAAGTCATAGCCCAGTAATGTCTGTAGCGCATCCTGTAACTGTGTACTGCTGTAGTGTGATTTAGTACTGTGGTAGGGCTCCATCACCACCCATGGCAGTTCTGGATGCTTTGCGTGTGTTGCAATGTCTGTGTATGGAGCAATGCATCATAGGCTACTCACTTGCAGTACATTTCAAATGTCCTACTTTGGCAAGCCTGCTGATATCATTCATTGTGAAATACAACTTTGGGGAGAAAGTTCCCTGAGGTGCGACCTATAACTGGTCCAGGCTGTAGTATGCTGTAGGCCTTTGTCAGGGGTTCTATATCCACACATGACAGTTGGGGATGTTTTGTGTGTGTCTCACTGTCTGTGTAGGGAGCAATGCATTTTAGGCTAGTCACTCACAGTACAGGTGAAATGCCCTACTTTGGTAATCCTGCTGATGTCAGTCACTGTGAAATACACCTTTGGGGAAGATGTACTCCAGTGATGTCTGTGGCACATGCTATAACTGTGTAGGGATGTAGTGTAATAATCTAGTTAGGTATGGGTTCAATTCCAAGACATGACAGCTGGGTGTGTGTACAACTTGTATCCTGTGTAGAGGTGAGTGTGTGACACCTGTGACCAATGTGCAGGGGGTTTTGATTATTACTTTTATGGTGGCCCTACTATATATCACAGTGTCAACCATAAAGGGATAACAGATGTAAATTAGCTAGGAGGCTGGGGTGGAAAGCCATACCCATATATGTGACATCAAGGCCAGCCTATCCAAATTAGCAACCCCACTATTATCCAGAGTACACACTCAACCCATGTGTCATATGCACACACATGCCTAAGCAACAGCCAATATGTGGGTAGTACATTGCATATTGGCCACTGATAATATCTATGCTGTGATAGCAGTGAGCTACATGGGGCATGTCACCCTGCCCATCTGTCCAATATGCACGTACATGCAGACAGTGCACCTCCACCATGTTCCCCAATGGACACCTGCACCACCTGTAGTGCCTTCACATGTTACTCACAACGGACATGCCATACCTGACAACATGCCCTGTATGGACAGATGACACTGACATCAGGGAATGCTGTTGGCATACTATCAATGTAGGTGAAGGGTAAACCTGCTGCCCATTATTAGATCCTGCCACAGGTGGGCAAGACTGTCACATGTGATGATAATCTGTGTTTACAACATGGGCCAGACACCCCAGGTACAGTTCCACATGTCACTGTACATGCATGTGGGAGGTGCGCACATCCCAGACACCACTCATGTCATGGACTAAGGAACACATACATGGCATGTGGTGTACAGCATTGGCCACACACAATAGTCACCCTGCTGTCTGGATCTGGGATGCAATACCCACCTGTGTAGGCAAATGCAGTAACTACAGGCCTGAGCCACAATGCAGACCATTGTCATATGGCCTGATGCCATGATATACCCATTGCCTACCCTTGTACAGCCTGCTGACACAGTTGACCATCACACACCCATGTAGACATGCACCCATGCATGTCAGACCTGGCACCCTGTGTGTTCGTGTTTGTTTGTTGTATGGTGCATATGTCCACATCCACACTTGCTGCAACCCCCCCAGGGCATACTAAAGCATACTGTCTGATGTCTGACATCTCCTCATTCTCTTTGCCCATACTGCCTCCATATGACCTGTGTAGTGCATGTGATACCTGCACTTTGATGTGTTGTGGCAATCCCACTACTGATGAGTTGCACTCCTGGCCCTGCCAAGTGTGTCAATGTGTGTGTGTCCCTGTGTGAGTGTGCCTGTGTTAATGCTGGCACCTGTTCATGCAGACAGGCACTAATACGACACCTAACATACCTTGCTTAGGCAGCAACATATGTATTTTATGTGATGCTCATGATCAGCTGATGGCCTCTGCATGAATTGCAGTCCTCCCCTAGCTGATTGCATGTGGAACAGCTGTGGTAACAATCCCATAGCCAATTGCATGGAAACACACTCCAATACCTAGGAACATCATGGTAGTGTTGGGCCTTTGCTGTCACTGTGAGCAGGAACTAGATCTGATATTTGGCAAACAGCATCCCAGATTGATTGGGGATTTACCTCTAACAACATACACTGTGGAAAGAAGGCAACCAACAGGAGGGGGATGTGTCTGACCTGACTACAGACTGTAAGTGCTGCTATACTGCATTTGGTGTAATGTTGGTTTAACAGTGCCTGTCTGGATATGCCTGTCGTACATGTTGCAATACCTCCCATGTCATTTCCATGTATATGATGAATCCCCATCTGCAGGGTCATCTGCAGACTGGGCAGTGTTGTGCCTATGGTTTCATGTGTTAGCCACAGTGCATCAATCTGTGGAATGCACAAGATAGTGTGAGGATTGCAGTCTGTAGATGGTGAAGGCTGTGACATTTACTGACTTCATATCCCTCATAGGACATAGGTTGCAACAAACCCTGTTAAAATGGAAAATATATGAGGTTATCACAGCAACATGTCTATACTGGCCTTGTGTATGTGCTGTCAGCCACACCTCTGTCACCCTTTGTACATATGGCATGCATGAAGTGGTGCATATGTGCTGTACACCATAAATACTGTCGTCATATCTGAAAACAAGCCGGTGCTATATCGGATTGCTACACGTCATGTACAGTAGTGGTTATATTTCATGACATAAGCTGGACATTCTGTGGATGTTTGTACAGTACTGAGGTCTGTGTAGTGATGGTGAATGTTGGAAGTGTGTGTATTGTTAATATGCATGTCAGCCTGTGTACAGACTGCGGTAGATGTCATTGTTCTAGCCCCCCTTCTATCAGATGTTACATGCTGCCCCACTGTATGGTACCATTTTGCCATTCATGTTTGTAGGGTCATACACACACATATCCCATACCACAGACAGCCATCATAACAAACTGTGTAGCAGCCTAGTATATGTAGGGTCATTCTGTGAGTGGTACATATGAGGATGGTGTAGAACAGATAGTCCATATACTGTAATATTATACTAGCTTACCATATGTGGCTGTGGCTGTATTCACATTTGTGGTTATGCACTGTCACACAGGTTTATCTTACCCTGTGCTGTGACATGGCTGTTGAGTCTACTATATATGCAGGAACATGTGCATACCCCCATATGAGATGTAGGCCAGTGCTGAGCCAGTCTGCCTGTGGCATGCACAGTGCATTGTTACATGCCTAGCAGCTTAGTGTACTTAACCAGTGGGATGTTATGTGCAGATACTTGCCAGATGTACTGCTGCTTGTCCTCCCTTAAATGTCATGTATGTCAGCCAGAGCAGTGGGATGCTGTACAGATGTATGTCAATATCTAGTGGGTGGTATGTGCCCATGGTGCCCCTGTACCAGCAGTCATTATGTGTCAGGCCAGATAGGAGTGTGTGAATCCAACAGCTATGATGCCAAATATATAGCAGTTGTTACGTGTTATACCCATCTACATGGCTGTCTATATCCATATAGTCAGGCTTGGCACTAAGGGATTATGTGTATACCTCTGGACTGTACAGGGTGTGTCCAAAGTTCCACATATAGTGGCCAATATCTCTGCTGCATTCCACAGGGGCATTACATGCTAGCATCGGTACCTTACAATGATTTCCTTAGGATGTCTGTCAGTAGCCAATGGCACATATGTTATAAGCAGATGTTAGCATCCACACACACCATGTCTGTGAAGACAATCCCAATGACAGCATCAACAGTCTAGTAATATACCTGCTATACATACCTGTCATCCCCTTGAACTATGACTTTGGGAGTGTAGGGGCTGGTGTATGGCTACACTCCATGTCCAGGACATATGGTGGAACTATATGTACATATACTTATCCAGATAACCATATATATATATATATATATATATATATATATATATATATATATATATATATATATATATATATATATATATATTTAAAATTATACATGTGTACTGCATTGAATTACCACTGTCACGGCAACCACCCACTACAAATCCCTACAGCATGTGGGCGTGGTCCCTTTACATTTCCTGTGTGATGGACATCCTTCCTGTGTGTGGGCATCAGTGATACAGACAGCAGGTAGCAATACCTCTTACAGGAGAACGTGCACACACAGAGAGGCCACATATTTGTAGGAGAATCTGGAACTACAGACAGACTGTGAGTAGAGTTGTGTAATGCTTTGCATGGTACTGGTGTTACAGGGTGTTTGTGTGTACATACTAGTGTACCTTTGAATGCAGTCTGTCTGCATAGTTCACTACTGTGGGACTAACCTCTTGCTGGACAGAGGTATGCCTATCATGTGCTGTCTAACTTCAATTCCCTGACTAAGGGTATGTTGCAGACTATCCTGTAACACTAGCACCTTGCTTAGTGTATGGCAGCAGTGTTCCACATATGTGCCTGTCTTCCAGCCTCTGTCCCCATCTACATACCAAGCTTTGCACATATGTCATGCTGTTGGGGGTTGTTCTGTAGTGGGCTGTGAGTATATCACACTGCCATTGCTACCATTAATCCACTGCTGTTCTATCCCCCACAATACAGTGGGGCTGGAGCCATATATATGTGGGAGTCACCTACACAACACATGTGCGCCCTTATGCACTGCAGAGGCCAGTGCATGAAACAGTGGTATATGCGCTTGTATTATTGAGTCTAGGTAGGGAGCACCATAAATAACCTAGGCTGTTACAAAACATGGAGGTATCAGGGGTGAGCTGCCACAAGGTATGTGGATGTACAGTACCGTAAACTCCACCTATATTGACATTACTTACATGACTTGGGATACTGCAAGCCTACTGCCTCCTGCCATACAGACTGTTCTGTGCATTATGCCTTGTTATGTAACAGGTGCAACCCATTTGATCACAAAATGTCTTTACCTCCTACGGAGTTTGTACAGAGTGTAGATAGAGGCTGCTGAACTAAACACCTGCAGTACATACTGTTGATTGTGTGGTACCCTATGGCCCAGTCTGTCTGCACTATTGTACATTCTGAAGGGCTTGGCCTGGACAGCAACAGCTGTGAACCTTTCCAGACTACTGTATTAGTGTAACTGATTCACAGTTGCAGTACTCCATTTATATGGTTGTCAGCATTTGAACAGCTATATGATATGGCATATAGAACTGTTATAGTACACAATTAAAGGATTCTCATTTCTGCAAACCTGTGTGTGGTGTCTTTCCTATGAATTTTCTATGGGTATATGTTGCAGGCAATGATTGACATTAGTATGTGTCACCCATGCAGTGTCCAGTTGTTCAGGTGTTAATTGTAGGCATAGTGGCTGTTCCGTATTGTGTGCACCTTCTACACATGTATCTTACTGTCCATATAGCTGCATCTGTATGTGTATGTGTAGTTTTATATATATATATATATATATATATATATATATATATATATATAATATATATATATATATATATATATATATATATATATATATATATATATATATATATATATGTATATGTATATGTATCTGCATATATGTGTCTGTGTATCTGTATCTTGCAGACGTTGATGGTTTCCACATATTACATGTTCTATAGGAGGCAGACTGTACTTGGTAGTGTAGTGCAGGGTGCATGTGTTTGGCTGTGGGAGGATGCCTATTCATACAAGATGTATAGTGTGGGGCCTCTTAACCCCGTTAATGGTGCATGTGGACATAGGTGTAATTCTTAATCTGCAATTGCTATCTACAGATGTATAGCCATATATACCTATATAGATATATTTATCTGCTAACAGATATATAAGTATATGTGCATAGATAGTGATATATGTGTATATAGAGTTAGTAAAACAGCATATATATTTATATATATGTGCATATATATATATGTATATATATATATATATATATATATATATATATATATATATGGGTATGTTGGCTGTGTTCTGCCCAGCAACAAAAAACAAAATAAACAGTTCCCGCAAGTCTCAAAACCAGGACCCTGCACACCATACATAAAGTGATTTACCACTGAGCCATGGCAGATATGCATAGTCATGATGTTTTCACATGCATGTCATCCAGCCCAGGTATACAACATTACATTACAGGGAATGTATTCCACCATGTATTTGTATGTGTATATATATTCTTAATATATATATATATATATATATATATATATATATATATATATATATATATATATGTCAATAAATTCATATATGCATAGATACGCATACATCCATAGATATATATTTATACATCCACATGTCCACATATATACAGCACTAGGAATGCATATATGTAAGCATATATATGGCTCACCTTTCAAAGGGAGAAATCCATGTGTCCGAAAGCTGGAAGGTTAAAAGTATGTTCTCAACATTGTACAGTCTTGCAATACATGCATTAAATGTCACTATGCATTCGCTCATTGCAGATTAGGCAATTTGATTGCGGATGTCACTCTAGTGGGGATGGGGAATATTTGCCTATCCCTACTGTAGTGTAAACTGGGAGTTAGTATATCACAGTAGAGGGGTTGTGGGGGGCCCAGCCCCCTAGACGGGGGGAGTGCAGGGGGCATGCCCCCTGGCATTACAATATGTATTCCAACTTGCAGTTCGAGAGTCAGCAAAGGTGCCTTTAGAACTGCTGTGTTTTGAACTGTGGTGCAGTAAGAAATAATGGGTTTTTCCTTTCGGTTTGCAGAAAGGGCCATTCGAAGGAATGCTTGTCTCCCTGTCAAAGGTGAACACATATATATGAATTTAGATATATATGGACGTACATGTGTAGATGGAACTGGAAACGTAACCACAACATATATGCCCACATGTACCATTGATGGATTTGAGAGACCAAAACAACATACATCTGGCATGGATAGGTATTCTCCTCTGCAGCCAAACACGTCTGGCCTACAATACAATACCAACCTTAGCAGATCCCATAAGCAGGAACCTACACATCAAGGGCAGTACATGTTATCAGTACTCCATCACACCTGTAGGATGTCAGACTGGCATTACTAACATATCATGCAGTACAGTCAAGTGACGTGTCATGCTTGATTGAACCCGCTTGGGCAGGTGCAGTAAGTAGCTGGGATCCCTCATACGATCCAATAGGCCTACGCCTGACAATGGATTCACCAATGTTGGCAGGGACAACCACAAATCCACCATGTCAGCTGGGAACTACCACCCAGTAGTCTGATGACCCTGGTCTGCATGGACATGGAACATATCAACAATGAACCCATGGCCAATGCCACTGGTAATCTTAACACACTGGACCCGACCAATGTTGGACTTGTCAAAGGCAGAGAATACCACCTGCACCAGGTATACCTCCTTTACCCAATCATGACAGGTGTAGATGAGGGTTAGGAGGTGCACAATGCCTATGTAAATCATAGCAGGCTTTTGTACACCATCCCACATGTAAGAATGTGTGTAGTTGTTAAGGGATCTGCCTCTTTTCACAGAATGTTTCCACCAGGACTGCTTGGCATATGTCAACATTCCACATGTGCCATCCCATGTACATCTAGTCCTTCACAGGTCATAGATATGTTAATGACCTCCTCCACACTGTTGAAGTGTGCAGCACTACTGGGGCTGCTATAACTCACTGGGTGTGGCTGTTGTGGACACAACCACCATTATTGCAGTTACTGTTGCATCTATCCCCCCACACAGCCATCTGTAATACTGTACCAGGTTGTTAGTTGTTGTTTACACCATTCATAGTAGTTGAGCGCCTCACACCCTCCAAAGGGTAAGGCTATGCCACTGGCATTGGCACACACATGTTACTTAGGTGAGGATCACAGTAGAGTGGGGAGAGGGACATACACCCTGCTCTTAGCTTGTTCAACGTCATCCACATTGCAGACTGCATATATAGCACTGTGTGGTTGTGCCTATCCTGTCTTGGTGGGATTACATGTGCAACAGATGTGTTACCTGCATGGGGATATACCTCCATGTATACAGTCTTGCACCTGTACTGCATCCAACCCAAAGGCTGTGTTTGGGGTACCCAGCCATGGCATGTGTACCACCCGCTGCACTTACTGGTGTCCACTTAGAAAACCTGCTGCTAACACCACTTCACACATTAGCCATGCGGCACATGGACAAACACAACACAATCAGAATAGATACTGGTGACAACAATACAACATTATTAATAACAGCTATGATGTATCACGGCTGCACAGCTACACCTTCCAAGATATTAGCATTTCACTTTACTGCTGACAACATGCTGCATATCATTCCATTGCTACGCTGTTTTACAGTCACCCTGTGCATCAACACCATGTTAGCCTGTCCCTGTATCGATGTTACAGATGTCAGGGAGTGGCACAGGTATCATCATATGCACAGGGTTTGTTGTTGGTTTGCCAGAGGCCTAGGCAGAGCCATACAATTGACAACGTGTGTGTGTGTGTGTGTGTGTGTGTGTGTGTGTGTGTGTGTGTGTGTGTGTGTGTGTGTGAGGGGGGTGAGTACTGTTATGGGCCACTGGTGATGTGTGTGCAGGTATGTGGTTGCCCTAGGTTTGTTGTTTATGTGTGTGTGTCTGCATGCACACAGTTCCTCCATTTCCTGTACTGTTGACTGATTGTGCTGCATGATATGTTTGTGAAAACTTCAGGTTATGTAAATTTGCCATGGTTTAGTTGTAAATCACTTAGTGTATGGAATGCAGGGTCCTGGGGTCAAGCCTTGGAGAGACAGTTTATTTTGTTGCTGGACAGATCAAGGGATATTGACTAGAGAGTGATTAAGGCACTTTTAAGCAGTTGTAAGCAGGTTTGCATGGGTTTGTGCGATAGTAAGCACTCCCACTCTTCACTTATGTTTTCTTACAGTCTGTTAGCTTCAATTTTCTAAACTTGTGTAGGCATGGCTTACCCCTGCGCAAACCCGTGCAAACCTGCTTACCACTGCTTACTGCCACTTACCCCCATGCTAATTCCTTTAAAAGAAAATAAAAAGGGCTTGATAGGACAGTGGTGAAAAATGGGGCACAAAGAGGGAAAGACAGTAGGAAAAATAGCTAGGCATGTCCAGCAAGGGTATAGGAAAGGTCCATAGCTGCCCATTTCTTCTACAGCAACAGCTGTGCATATACACTATATTTGCATGTACATTTGGACCCTCATACCTCTGGGAGAGGGGTGAGGACAACATATATTCATTGTGATGCCAATTAGACCAGATTACATGTGTCCAGTGCACACATGGGCAAAATGGACAGCTATGTATGGAGCAAGATTTTTTGTGGGAACAGATTGCCCTTTTTTTTCAGGTGAGAGTGGGATGTTGAGGAGGGGTAATAGGTATGTTTAGGGAAATAGGTTACATAGGTTAACAGACAAGACACACAAAATGCATACAGGGCCAGTATATGCCACATGTGGGGAGTAAACACCTTGGACAGGGAGGGGTGTTTGGAAATCGCAAACATATGAGCCCCCAATTGGAAACAGTGAGACTGAGGTCCTCATTCATGAGCAGTCACCACTGCACCTTCACGGCCCAGAAGATGGCTGTGCTGGGGGCTGTGTAGGAGGGGCAGGCTCATCCTCTAATAGCACCACTCGGCCCTCAAGCTGGCATAGCCACTCTTGATACTCCAGATCAAGCTCCTTATGCACTATGACCCAGACCTGTTGATGGGTGAAAGGTTCCTCTCCACACCTGCTCCGAGGGGGGGAGAGCCCCATACCCTGCAGCGGTTCCACCCGAAGGTGGCACAGAGCCCACTGAAAAGGAGGTCCCAGGCTGGGCCACAGATGTTCTAGAGCCCGGTGCCATGGGCAGCTGAGGTGGGACAGGTGGGTCCGCTGGGACTGGCCTTCCCATATGAGCTGTGTTGTCACAGATTTATGACAGATATGGGTTAGTAACAGTCAATAGCATTCAGGGTTAGTTATAACAGCATGCATAGGTATTCCCATTAACCCAACACACCAGATTTAATACAATTGCAGAGCAAGCAGAACACATGCATATATGGAACAACAGTGGCCATTACAGGAGCATGCAGGTTTCATTGATGGCAATAGGCCACCAATATGGGTGTATTTTCATATGGCACATGCATAGAAACAAATGTGAATATTTATAAACCATTAGGACATATGTCCCAACAAAAGTTTGGAGTGTACACATACCAGTTGATGAGTGTCATTGGGTTATTATGCACATATGGTAGGGGTGAGAGAGAGTTCAATTAACAACTAATATATCCTTGTAGTTTTCACAACATTTTTAGTCACTGCAGTGGTCTGTCCCTTACATGTATTATTACACTACACAATGGCCTTATATTGTACACTGGTATGTTTATAAATTATTATATACGTGATCTGTGTCTTACATACAGGCATGACAGGCTGCAGGTGTTAATGCAACATATGTTGAGAATTGCTGTCATACACTTTGGGTGAGGTGCTAGAATTACAGGTTTGTTTCCATATACATTCTCTAACTATGTACATGTTTGACTATCAGTTATATTTGATTGACAGTTTCCTACAATTCTTGGATAATCACACTGGATTTTCAGGGGAACAAGGTACCAAGCTGGTGATATAGGCCATTTATCTGGACATGCTCGACAGATTGGAACAGTGGTGGGGTATGAATATGCATGCAACTTACAATCTGAATATTCTAGCAAATTCTGTACTGTTGTTGGGTGTAAGTATGCATACAGCTTTCTATCTGAACATTGTATCAAAATCTGTACAGTTGTGCGGTATGATTACACATACAACTTAGTAGCACTCCCAGGACTCAAACCCCTGCTGTGTGTGACAAAATATTATAGCTAACGTCACAGTACACTGTGCTATAAGGGAAGTGATGTAAAGCTTTCAACTGTTTTCTATCTAAGTCTCCCTAACTTGTACAATATAACTGACCTCTTGGCATTTCCAACATTGTTATGCAGGACTTAATGCCCATTTTATCTGCATACCACGGTGTGGGAGACACTGCTTAAGATACAATAGTATGATTTATACCATGGAACAGATTGCCAACATATGAGAGAAGAGTAAACAGAAGCACTGCAGGGGTTATACTTTTATTCACAGACTACTACACATTTGTTTCTACTGGTACAACACTTTCTAAGGCTCTCATATTTATTTGTTATGACAGTACATGCAGACTGATTACTAACCTGCCTCATGATACAGACTTTGCAGCCTAGCATCATGGACTTGCTGGTTTGCAGCCCGCTCATCTGCAGCTGTCAGAGAAATGCAGTGATATTTAGCCATACCTATCCATAGTATACACAAGCTAGGCAATTATTTACTACTTAGTAGAATGAGTACTTAGTACTGGGGCACTGGGCATCTGCTGAGACTCCTGGATCCACTGTTCCAGTACATCCCCCCTCTGCCGCTTCAGGTCAGCATGGTCGTGCCTGACCTGCTCACCAGTCCAGGGAATACCTGTGGCATTGGTGAGGTCACAGGAGACACTGTGCCAGGCCTCCATCTTATACTGCAAGCCCTGATACTGGCCCTGCAGTAGTCTCTGATTATGGTGTTTTACCAGGAGCCATACCATGATTTTTGACTCCTGGATGCCCCAGTGCTGCACTCTAAATCGAGTGCCTTCACCCACACCAGCCATTCTGCCTGCAGTAGGAAGCTACAACCACTTATGGGTAGTATTCCTGCCTGTTGGGTTTAAATACAGGCATTTTCCCACACTTCCCCATGATTGGCCACTTTTGAAAAGGCTAAGCTATGGGCAGATCTGCTTACATGAGGTTGGTACTGCTTAAAGAGGTATACCACTAGGCAGATTGAAATGGCTCCCCTACACATTGCTTACACTTACTAACTTGAGCTGTGCTGTGGTTAGCATTGCTTAATAGTTAATTAGCACTATATTTGCCATTTGTCAATGATTTAGTTTTTATTACAGGTTATATATGTGTCTGGTATCCATGATTCATGTGCACATACACTGTATGAGGACCTGGGGACTTCCACACTTTATTACAATAACACCTCAAATCTATGCTTACTGCAGTACTCCGGTTCACATATTTATGTTCTGTGGCAGGTTATCCAACATCACACTGTATATAGATTCAGTTCACATGTTTGGTTTGATTTTCATGTGGTGAGGATTAGTTTGCTGATACCTCATTCATATCTGTTGCTGTGATGGCTTGGTGGTTAACTACTGTGACTATACCATGCAGGATTCTGAGTGTGAGCCTTGCAGAGGCAGTTAATTTTTTGCTAGTAAAAACAAGGACCGTTGGATATAGTGTGATTAAGGTACTTTTGAGCAGTTGTAAGTGGGTTTGCACGGGGGTAAGCACTGCCTACACAGGTTAAGCAATTTAGAGGCTTACAGGGTGTAGGACGATGTAACTGGAAATTAGCAGTGCTTACCTTCGCGCAAACCCGCGTATATGGCCTTAAGCTCGCTTACTAGTGCTACATATACTTACTACTGCTTCTTGCTGCTTAACCTAACTACTTCTTTATGCATAATGATACTGACATCTCACATGTATATTTTCTGCAGTACTCTAGGTCATATATGTATATATATATATATATATATATATATATATATATATATATATATATATATATATCTACACACACACACACATATATATATATATATATATATATATATATATATATATATATATGTTCTTTCGTGGCAGCAGTACTCCAATTCATATATATATATATATATATATATGTTATTCCATGGGTTATGCAACATACATATTATTCATAATGTGCTTTGCCATGGGAAATGGTATGTCTCAGTTACCTTCCTGTTCCACCCCCCCTCCTTTCTCGTTTACATCCATGGGGCAGTACCATTAGAACGGGTCCATCCAACCCTGGCATGCCTCGGCCCATAATGACTATACCCATCATTCCCTAAACCCTCTCCCTCTACCACATCAATCATCCTTCCTACGGGCTCTATCCGAATCTCACCACACCACTACACATTGTCTACTCTCCACTTCTCAGGACCCATCATGTAAGTTGTCTCACCCCCATGGATCTTCAGTGTTCCCACACATTCAGTCTGTGAACATACATATCCTTCTTTGCTTACCTGTAAGGCATGGTATGTTACCCTAAGGACTCTTTTTAGCAGAATTTTTGGGGTCGTCCCACTAGGGACGAACATGCGTTTGTTTAAGATTAGACTTTGCAGGTTGACACTGTTTCTCCCACTGCTAGTATCCTGACAGTAGTCTGGATAGCAGTGCTGTGCAATGCTTTGCGGCACTTAATATTTGATTTGCATGATATTTGCCTTTTGGCATTGATGTCTTCTTCATTACATGTTATTTATGTGTCTTGTATCCTTGATTCATGTGTACTTATGCTGTATGGGGTCCTGAGAACTTCAACACTTTATTGCAATACCACCTCATATCTGGCCTTACTGCAGTGCTCCAGTTTAAATATTTATGTTATGTAGCAGGTTATACCACTTCATACTGTACATAGATTCATTTCACATGTTTGGTTTGATTTTCCTGTAGTGGGAATTAGTTTGCTGATACCTCGTGCATATCTATTGCTATGATGGCTTAGTGGTTAATTACTGTGACTATAGTGTACAAGGTTCTGAGTTTGAGCCTTGCAGAGGCAGTTTATTTTGTTGCTAGGCAGAACATGGGCCATTGGATCCACAGTGATTAAGGCACTTTAAAGCAGTTGTAAGTGGGTTTGCACAACGGTAAGCACTGCTAACCTCTGGTTACAGTTACTTACACTCAGTTAGCTTCTACTTTGCTTAATCTGTGTAGGCAATGCTTACCCCCATGCAAATGCACTTAGACATTCTTACTACTGCTTATTTGTGCTTAAACCAGCTTACTAGTGCCTTATTCATTATGACACTGACACTTCACATGTGCATTTCATTCAGTAATCCAGTTCACATTTAAATGTTATTATGTAGGTTATACAGCAAAAAAATGTAAAAATATGTTCATACACAGATTTCACATGAAAAATGTTATGTGCTACATGGGGACTTGACCCATGAATGCCTGTCCATTAGGCAGATGCTCTAATCACTGCTGTGCTGCTTCATTTGCATATATATTCCTTGTTATCCTCTTCAGCCTTTTCAGCTGCTTTAACCGTAGCTAAGTGATGGGCAAACCCGTGCACCTATGGTTAGCTGTACTTGGGGTTTTAAAAAAATAAATACAAGGGTTTCTTCATTTTATTTCAATGTACTGTTGCTGTTGAACACATGGGGACTGTTGGTGGGGATATGCGGACACCTATGAGTGGTCTCTCTCATTTATTTACACTTTCTTATGTTCTACTTTGCAGGAGTGTGTTTATTCTGAGAGCTCTACTCTCAGACATGCCCCTGCACTCATCCACACCTTGTGTAGAATTTGGAGCTCAGGCAGCATGCCTTCATTAATGTGCATGGTGCGCTGCCATCCTCCTCATAAACTGCCACTTACGTACAGGACTAGTTTAGTCCTGCATGGCAGATTAGTAAATCCGGGGGTTAGTCTGCTTTATGTAGAGCAAATATATGTGGTGTTACTGCATGGCCCTCCATGCAGTGGATAGCATTTAATGCAGAGAATACACCTGAAATATGTCCAGTTCTGTGGCGCAAGGTATAAATTAAGTGGATTGAGTGGAATAAGGCACAGGATGCATTGTCTGAGTGCCAAGTACAGATCACATTGCACTTATTCTCTATGTATGCAATGTATTTTTTTTAATTTTTTAAATCTGTATCCTTTTCACCACTTGGGAGTATGAAAACACAGTTCACTATGTAAGGATAAAAATTAAACATTCAATTTTATATAAATATATATATATATATTTTTTTTTTCATTTTAATTTGAATTTGCTCTCTGCTTGCAGGATGAAAATACAGTTCACAACCTAAGGAAAAAAAGTGAACAATTTACTTTAGGAAGCCATATGCACAGCAAACATGCCTGGCAATGGTACAATTTCCTCAGCACTCTGAACAGTACAGAGTAGAGAAATGCCACGTGTTATCTTTCTCCGTAGTTCAAGGTATAGGTGCATAGATAGATAAAGAAGACAGCTGGTTAAGGTTTCAAATACAGCTTAGTGATCCTTTTCCAAAGGGTGTACGAATCTCATTTCTCAGAACAATTTGATTGGGAATGTAAAGCTAAAGAAAATAATTATGTTATATGTGTTTCTTGCAAACAATGTATCTGTAATGCTTGCATAAGCAAACATTTATATTTAGCATATATCATTAATGCTTCAGATATAATCTCAAGCTAATGTGTGTCCAATTTCTTAAACATGAAAATGATCATATTTAATTTAAAATTCACTTTCATGTATATGATGGGTACAGTACTTTTATAATAATTATCATGACTCATCACCCATCCAAACTATGTGTTTAGGACAACATTGTCTTGTGAAGCATGTATGGAACATACCCTGACCTGTACTACTCAGCTCATTCAACTGCTTCTATCTGAAATATATTTAGAAACAGAAATACTGACTTTTACATAGGGATGCATTTCAAGGGCTAATTAAAAATCACACGCATACAGGCCTCTCTGAAGTATATCTCCATTCATTCTGAAATTAGTATATCTCTAATTTCCATGTTTAAAAATGAGTTCACCTGTGGCAAAGTCAGTTAGTAACCAGTTAACCAAGAGATTTGAAATGGGTACCAGTTCAGACATATTTTTTTTATCTTGACTTTTGCTGACATGGCTGGTTAGGGATAGAATGGTGCTACACCTACAGTACAAAGGTGGGGTGTTGAGGAGTCCAGAATATATGTGGCACACCTAATGAATTTTACAAAAGTAGGTTGCTGCAGGGGGGTTACACCGGTTTTCATTATAAGGCTGAGGCTATGGCTGCAGCAGGCATTGCATGCACTGGAGTGCAATGTTGTTGGTACTCTAGTGACCTTAAGAAGCACATGCAGGAGCTCCTAAACTGATGGAATGCTAAATTTAGAACAGAAAACACCCTTCAGTTGTGTAAGTATACTGATCCATAACTTACCTATGATATTGCATTAATGATCTAGCCAGCCAGTGTAGGTACTCATTATGCTTTCATATATATTTTGGTACTGTACATTTGGAGAGGAAATACCTGCAATGATGAGGCACACCAGGAGAGATTAACTTGCCTCAGATATGCACTGGGTAAGTATGAATTAGGTCCAAATTCAAGCCAGAAATATGTTTTCATTCCATCAATTACTAGCATCTTCAGCAGCCATACCTAAACTTTGATCTCAAGCATGCATGCATGAATGCATACCTTCCTCAATAACTCTTGCTGCTTGCATTAAGCAATGAGAGCATTACATTAAATGTATGTGGGTTCAATACCTAGAAGCAGTATTTATGTTTTACTACTGGATAAGTGTTTATAAAATATTAACAGCAATTCAAGTATGGAAATTTCAATTATTATATTTGAATGCATATAGCCTATCCATCATAAGGAAATAAAGGCTGCTATTTGCTATATTACAGCAGTGAAATTTGCTCATTTTATGACACTGTAACAGCTTTCTATCATACATGGATATGGCACAGGTGTACTGTAGTAAGTTATCATAGCTGTTTATGTTTTGCCAACAAAAGTTTATTGAAAATACAGTAATGAGACTTGTCATGTATCTAATTATCTCTTTTTTGTCTACCACACCCTATGTTTCTTTTTTGAGGGTGAGGTTTTAATTTATTAACTTTCTATTGCTTACATACCTTGCTGCTGAAAAATAAATGACCAACAGCACTTAGAGGCAGCTCAAGCACTGCAGCTCGGCCCACCATATTTCCACAGCTGGCAGCACAAACACCCAGCACTTTGGGTACACAACCTGTCAGTGATGCCTCCACAACCTCTGCCCTACCTGATCCAACTGTATCAGGTAGCTCTGCCCTGGTTATTGGAGTAGTGGTATCCTCCTGTAGCAGTACCAGTAGAGGTGGTGTTTTTGTCACTGAGCAGGAACTGACAGGGAAGATGGAGGATATCATGGAGAGAGGCTTTAGTGCATGCACTGGCAGAGTTGAAAAGGTCCTGCATCAGATTGCAAAAACATTGTTACAGCCTACACTTACCCAGGGAGCTGTTGCTGGAGACAGTGATGGCACTTCTGACAGTGAGGACAAGATTCTCACTGTTATCAAGCTGCACATGGGTGCATCTCTGATGTCCCCTACCAATACCCAGTCATGTTGTCCCCCAACCTTTTGTCTGCATCACCATCCCTGTCTGTCTTATATGTCTTGTAGGTCTGTGCATGCTTTTTATCCTACCCTACCTACCTGACCTCTCCCAAGAAATAATAAAAAATGGACACATGTCACACAAAAAACTATGCCCAATACATAGCTCACCATTTCACCTATGCATCCTCTTGACCAATTGGTTTGGTCCAATTGCAAATGCATGCCATTGTTCCCATTGTTCTGCTGTTGTCACTGGATACATGTCTATCCATCGAAGACCAAAGCATCAAAAGGCATATATTGTTGAACATGCCATTTATCAAGCCATTCACTGATGTGGTGACTCTCCAAAGTCATGAAATCGTGCGCACAATTGTACATTTATGTTGTGAAGAAGCAAGCAGCTATTGCGCTCTCCTATGAACCTTCGATAAATTCCCACATTCTTTCTCCTGTGTCCTACCCTCTGCTTCAGCCCCACTTTCATATTTTTAATCTTGTCAAAAAATAGATTCACACTCAACACACATGGCTTGAAATGGCCCATTAAAAAGCCTTCATTTTATGTCCTCAGAATTTGCTTTGAAGTTGGCATAACACAGCATTGCTGAATGACAGTGAACACTGTTTAACTTATTATTGCAAAAGGTCATAATTTCAATTTAATCTTTAGTGCTCCAGTTACCTTCATGCAGATCTTCTAACACTGGCAGCTCTGTGATGATAGGTAGTAAAGGCAGACTAAAGGCAGTACTATGAAACATTTAATGTAACATTTCTTAGGCTGCTGGATGTAAAAAAAATAGGAGTTCCTATATAGTTTGCTTTTGCATAGAGCCATGCGTTCAGTTACAGCTCTAGATTAATTTATTAATTAATGACATTTCATATTATTTTTACATATTTAACTGTAAATGTCTGTATTTCTATCCATGCACAACATTTCATTAACATTCCATTTGCATAGTGCAGCAAGACCGCATTTGCCAAAACATTGCAGCGCTAACAGGGAAAGTTATTAAGCCATCGTTATCCTGCTTATGTCGTCATGTTTGTAGCACTCTCCTGCCTCTTATTTGTCCCTATAACAAGTACTTTATTGTACAGAGCATGACAGAGTAATGATAATTTAATACGTCAGAGTAACACACCATACAGATACTCCTACATGTCCCACAAACTGTATTGTTGGTATTCCTTTCTGCAACTGAATCTCTCTCTTTCTCTCTCTCTGTGTTCACACCTTCCCCTTCAGTAATTTGCCAATCTGCTCCAATTATGTTATTTAATGGGATGAAACAGTAATCTCATTGTAGTGTGATGAGATGATGCTGATATCGATAAATGAATCTTTTTCACAACTTTCAATGGTTCTAATCTAGCCATTATCTGCTGACAGTTTTTGTATACTATTAGATGTGTACCTGTTGGCTACATACTATGAGTCACCATAATCCTTCTTTTGTCATATTACTTTGTCCCTCCCTTCATCTCACCATATCTACGTATCTTCTCCCTTCTGTATCATTATTCTTTCACCTCTGCATTTGTGCAATGTCTGGTGATGGGCAACACATGCAAATAAGGCTAAATGCAAGTAAACAGCTTATGGCAATAGCTTGTGATTTTATTGCCTTTGGGTAAATTATGCCTCCTGGCACTGTGCTTAGCTATGTATATTAAATTAAATCTACTTTTCAACAAGCTGAACATTTGGATGTACAGACTATAGTGGTCAGTAGGGTATTTTTTAAACGCCTTTATTGAATTGTCACTTGTGATATAGACAAATTTATTTTTATATAAAGGCAATAAAACTGTATTAACAAATTTACATTTACAGATGAACGCACACATTCACATTTGCTGAAATCTGCTGTCAAATGTGAATTACCATAGGTATGACTTTCTGCATGGTGTGCTTTGATAATACTCAGGTATAAATGTTTTTCTTGGAATGTTTTAAAGGTTCAAATCTAGGTGGATGAAAAATGCATCAGAATATTTTGTCTGACTCCTGTGGTTGTAAATGCTGACTACATCTTTCCTTAGTGCATAATTATTCTGTGGGTATATTAATGTGCCTGCACCCCAATGTGAAGCCTGTCTTGCACTGAACGTTTCATGAAAGTCAGCACAGAGTAACATAGAGTACAGCTAATTCCCAAGTTCAAAACTTCAAGTTATGATTATGCATACACTGATTCTTTGCCATCATCAATGCAATTCAGCTTGGCAGCGCTGTGCTCAAAGAATAACATAAAAAAGCAAAATGAAATAATTATAGTTTATGTTGTACAGCATTTGTATGCCTGTATTAATTTTGTCAACAAGTTATCTTGATTTCAGAATGATATCGACTCATTTAAATCATTCACTATTGTATGCCTGCTCTACAGTGTTCACACTTGCAACCGTGTTACAAATTTGGTAAACCAACTTTCAAATAATCCATCAGTGTTATTCTGCAGTACACTGTCCTGTCTATGACTTGTGTATTTGTGCTGTCAATGCACATTGTGCAAGTATGAAAGAAGACAAGTCTGCAATCATCCAGGCATGAAGGTGCAGGAAAATTTGAGTGATAATCCACTGGTTTACATCAGTGAATGTGTATGGCATCTCATAATGTGAAACATGTTGATGTCTGTCACAGAATGGCAAATTACTTGAAGGCCATGATCTAAATGTTAGTAGAGAAGTATGTAATTGGACAATCACAGTGATGTTACATTGTCTGTCCACACATATGCATTTGTTACACAACCTGTGATGCCCAGTACCATCTGTTTCAAACAGTGCATTTTCAAGAAATACAAATGTGCTGGTTCACCTTGTTAAAGTTAGTCTTCTTCTGTGGTACTTGTAACTGATATAGTGCTTTCTAGATTGTGTAAGTAAAGAGATAGGAGGTTCAATGCTCAGCATGGAAAACTTTGGTGCGTGTGTCTGTGTGAGTGTACGTACCACTTTGTGCTGCAATAATTTCCCCTGAAAAGAATACATTTTATTCTTTACACAGCTCCTTTATACAACTTTTTTCAGAAACATCCTCTCTGCAGCACAGTGATGAGGTCATTCTGACAAAAGTGCACTCTCTTCCCGTCTCAGGCACTTGTGACTAATACAGTGCTCTCTAGATTGCGTAAATTGATAGGAGGTTTGATGCTCAACATGAGAGACCTTTCTCTGTTTGTGTAATGCTTTGTGCTGTATCCACTTCCTCTGAGAAGAATGTATTTAAATTTGCACACACATCTATGCAACTTCTTTCAGAAACATCTCTTTGCAACACAATGTTGAGTTCATCCTGAAAAAAGCAAACTCTCTGCCCTTATGAGTCAATCTTCTCCTGTAGCATTTATGTTTCTTACTCTCGTATCTAGAATGTGTAAGTCAATAAGTAAAAGGTTTGAACAGAACAATGCTTAAATTCTGCAAATGTGTGTGTGTGTCACTGTAAATGAATTCAGGATTGGTTTACACATATTTGCGGTAGCCATTATTACAACTCTAGATGCCTGCAAAAGTCAATTTACCAGGCACAACTCCTCAGGAATACACTGCTGATGTCATCCCTTAATGGATGCCGTATGCCTTACTTGTACTGCTGTGGCACTGGCTGCCAATAATGTGCTGTATAGGTGGTTTAACTAGTTAGGTAAGTGGTTTGAGTTCCTCCCTGCTTAAATAGTGTGACCATGATTACAGTCATATACTGTTGGCCACCTCACAACCACCTTTAAGTACACTTCCACTAACGAGATGTATTTATGATGGCTGAGTGTTGCACTAACAAATGCTAGCATCCCAAAAGGAAAAACACTTTTGGGCCACACAGTGAGAACATAATGCTATAATAACTGCAGTATCTCACAGTTGGAGAGCATCTTGTGTTGCATGACTTTGATTGTGTGCTTTGTAAATTGTGTAACTACATATGTAGGATGTTTGAGTCCAGCTGTGAGTGTGTCTTTCACTCCCATGCTATGTATACTACTCTTCAAATGCATACATGATGTGTAGCCATACAGTGTTATTGTGCTCTTTGGCCACATTTTAGCATAAACATCCAGATAATAAACAATGTCATTGTATTCCTTTTAACTGTGCACTTTCCCATTTATACCTCAACATGCTATGTGGTGCTTGCATTTCAGGCACTAATGCATAGATTGTGATCTTAGATAGTTTGATCTTCTTCAGCCATTACTGCTCAAAGTACACTGTGTCAGTTTTATTGTGAATGTACATGTTGCTAACTCTGTTTTCCAAACATCTGCTGTGTACATGTATAGATGTTGGTTCCTCTTACAAAAAGATATTATAATTTTTCACATAGCAATACTTTTATTCATAGTAATATTGACATGGGATTACATTTTCCTTGCATAACATATGTAAAAAGTGTTTTCCTCTGGCACAAAGGGAATGAGAAACATTTTGTATGTTGTTGCCTTAGTACAAGAATTGCAGGCACATATATCCCTTAAAGCAACATTCATCCCGTAAAAGATCATGTATTTTTATTGTCATATCCTCATGTGCTCAACATCCACATTTAGTACCTGTTAGCATTGTTGGACCTTATACTGTAATGAATGAATGGAATCTACCACAGTTATAATGTGTCCATTTACAGTGGGAGAGGCCTCACCCTTCACTTTTATCTCCATAAGATTGTTTATTGCTCATATGTATGATGTAATAGGGAAGCACAGGCGGATTGTCACAACTGTGTTAGGACTTCCAGTGTGGAGCGTGTGCTTCATCTACATATCATCAGTTGTTAGACTCATGTAGCTAGCTGTACAATTCCTGAAATGGTCATACAAAAAGAATGTAGTGATGTTACATAAACACAGTTGTATCCAATTTATCCATTTTTATTTTAGACAATGATATGTCATCACAGGTTGTGACTGCATGGCAATGAAATGGTTATTCTGGCCATGTTGTGCTTTGAGTCCTCCTGTGGCACATGCATTGAGTATTGGCTTGTATAACATACCTACACAGATAGCTTGTGGTTCAGTTCTAGGACAATGTGTGCCTCACACAATGGAAGCAGCTTCCTTATCAAAGAGACATTGATATTGTACTGCTTACTGCTGTGTGAACAGTAGCATGCGTAGCTTCTTACCAGCATTCTGACAAAATCTGATTATTGTTATTACATCTGTAACTCTTTTCTTAATGCACACATACAGTTCAGTTATTTGTGAAATACTCTATTACAATCTGATGTGGCACATGCAGTCAAGACAGAGGTTTATAGACAGCCCATATCAAAGGCAGGGGATTGAATCTGTTAATATCTGTCACGCCTTTTTCATGCCTTGTCCTTTAGGGTAGGGCTTCCATAGCCCTTATGATAAGAAAGTGCTGAAAGCCCTTCAACAGTGTTCTTCATGACATAACCAATATGAGTAGCTCTGTGATGTCCATGATTGCTATGCATCTCTCTGATATCTGTCCTGGCATGTGTTTGGAAATGACATAATGGGAATGTTTTTTATGTCATTGATTGCTCAGATGCATTACCCATTCTCAAAACCCATTCTCAAAGAATTATGCTCTGCATGCCTTAATCCAGGGATTTCATTATTACTGCTATTGTTTTTGTTACACAATGCAGCTTAATGGCAGATGAGGGCTTCAAAATCATTTCTTACTATATGGCATTCAGCCAGACCATCAGAAAATGTGATTGTTCCACTATTACAACACTTTGTCGTGTGCTTGTGCTCTTGAATTGCTGTTATGTCACTGTTTCCTGTAATTACATGTGAGTATGCTCAGTATAATGATGTCTGAGATGTCTGCAATTTAACAATGTAAAACTTGAAATTACAAAATAGCATCCAACCTGTGCAGTCAATTATGTGTGTTTTGTGTTATTATATTACCATTTAGCATTTACATGACTATACAATACTTGCTTGACTCTTACATGTTTATGGACGCTAAACCCCTTTCCTATGGTTGTCACTTACATTGCTTTGCAAAAACTTGTCCATTTATGATATACATGTCATTACAGCTTTAAGCTCCATTTGTTCTTGTGTATAGATGCTAAAGTGGAGAATACAGCTGTGGTGTCGGCTTATATACCTACATTCCCTGTATATTATTAATTCATCTCAAAATGTATCTTCTCTCCTTGCTATTACCTCAACTCATCATTCTATTTACATGCTTATCACATTTTAACTCCTCCTCCTTTGTTACACTGCAGCTTCATAACTTTATCACATGCTTTGTTAGTTTGTCTGATTTTTATTTATGTGCATAACACCAATATTGTCAATTACACTTTAATTATCCTTGCATCAACACAGCAGGATTTATGTTAGGAATGTTTCTTTGACACTTCAGCCATTTGCCTGTGGTATATGACTACATTTTACCCATTTCCCCCTTCCTTATTAATTAATAAGCAGTACAAATCATTATTATTTGTTTACTATTCCCCCATTTCACTTTCCCTCCAGAATTCGTTCACTTTACTTGCCCTTAATATTTCAAGGTTACAACATTTGCTCATATCTTAGCTTTGACTATAAGCAAGCCATTTTGTTTACATTATGTGCTCATGCATGCAAGCACATTTCCATGGCCTTGAACATTGTTGTTAGCCACAAAAAGGTGCAAGCATATTTGATTACACTGTCCATAATACTTCCAAATAACCATGGCAATGGACACTTCCCTAAGATCAACTATTTGGTCTCTTTTACTCACAAACTGTAACATAAAAATGTAGGAAGTCACCATGGACATGTTATTGGTATATATTGGTATAAATAAAAAAAACTAGTAGCCACAGGAACGCATTCTATTTGCTGCTACAGCCATACCCATCTTTACCCCAATCAGTATAAAACATATATTAAAATGATTATTTTGCAATAAAACATATATTAAAATGACTACTTTGCATTGTTATCACTACCCAAATATGCATCTTTATTTATTTTACAATTGTTTATCAGGAAAGTCAAACTTGGAACAAAGCCAATTTTCAGCAGAGGCCCAGGGAGAAATGCTCCAGATGCATGTCTTTGAAATATGGAAGGAAACCACACAAATGCAGGAAAAACATGCAGACTCTGCACAGAAGGCACTCCAGCCAAGAATCAAACTAGAGAAATTTTTGCTGTTAGGCAACAGCACTACCAATGCACCACTGCATCATCCGATTACCAACTGGCAAAGCTAACAAAGCACACATCTGCAAAATCAAATTCTTAACTATAAGAGCACATGTGCTTCCTGGTAGCATCTAGTTAAATGACTGGGTTTTCCTGAAGAAGCATTGGGATTGAATTAATAATTATGAGGGCAATCTTCAAAATTCCACATGTAAAAATGTGGAATAAAAAGTTGAAATGGTCTCTTTGAAATTTCATTTGATATCAATGACTGTCTTGGATTTTAGACAGAAAATGGTTTCATTGTTTTTTGTGATTTGCCAATGGATATTTTGTCTGTTTAGTCAATTCCTCTGTAAGTATCTAAGTGCAGGGTGTTATTCTTCTGCCTAGTGCCATCTTATCACAGATATGTACTACATCTTTATATTGTGCACTTTTCTTAAATTATCTATGTGTGCGGCTGTTATATTGCAAAATTATGTTTTGTATTTGTACACTTTATCTTTGTAAAGTGCCACAATGATCTTAACTGCTAGTTTTCTGCACTGTAGCCATCTTGTTCAGAACGTGTTTGGTGGTTAATTTGCTGCCTGTTCTTTACTTTATGCATTTTGGGATCACCCTTTTGTGATTTTATATTAAGAAAGGCTAGATCTATACTCAGTTGGCAATAGAGAGTACCCTGGCATGTTCTTTGCTTGAGAATTACAGATGAAGGTTTCAGGTATGCTTTTGTGATTGGCCAGTAGGCATTTTTATTTAGTTAGTCAGTTTCTCCACCTATATAAAACTATTGTGTCTCCTTTAGGAGGTGCTGCTACTTATACAGTGGTGATTAGCAGTGCTCTGTGCAGATGCAAATGCTAAGAATCTCAATTTTTCTGTAAAAAATACTCGTACGAATTCTTGACTAGAAAGCTACCAAGCAAGCATCATGTGTGAAGTGGAGCATCATTCCAGATGATTAGACTAAGATTGCAATTCTTACTCAACTAGCAACCAAGCTAATCTGTTATATATCACTTAATTCCCCAATACAGTGGTTATACCTAAGAAGAACATGAAAACAAGTTTGTCACTAATCACATCCTTACTTAAAAACACTCTTGATACATGCCCACTGAGGACCACTACATAAATACCCTAAATCATGGATCCTAACTTTCCTCCTGTCTCTGTAGCCATCTTAGAAGACTTGGACATTCAGGGACAATGCAGAAATTGTCTCAATCTCTGATAACCAGTTAGCTCTTGATAAATCTGATAGAGTATGTTAGAGATATGAGACAACCTATATACAGGTGTGTATGATTTATTACAAAGTTTTGTTCGCTACACCATTGCACACAGAATGTTATGTTCTCATAAAAAAATCTTCAAACGTGTCATATTCTCTCTCTTTAAAACCTTTTAAAAATCATTAAATAGTCTTGCAGTATATGATAAAGGGCTAAGACTTTGAATTGTTAATAAGTTTATCATATTCTGCTGGCTTTGATTTCCTTAGTCTTGATTGTCTACTCTATGACTTTGAGCAAATGCCTTACTCAGGCAGTACTCCCAAGTCTCAGCCGAAATAGACACCAGACAAGGTGGTTAACCTGGCTGGCAAAATATATAAACAAATGTACAAACAAACAAGCAGGCAAACAAACAAACACATTTACAAAACAATCCCGAGTAAGTTATGAAAATTAAAAAAAATGTGCATAATAAAATAAAGCTTAATTTCCATGCATTTAAATTTCCTTGTATTCCTGAGTACACTTACTGAACCCATGTATTTCTCTTGGCTCAGGTGGTTTGCCCAGCTGAAGAGAGAATTGTGTATTCAGTTTCCAAGTTATCTATGAAAATATGCCTTTTACTTAATTCTGCCTTAATGTAGAAAATACATTTTTCTACTTTAACTGTGTATGTCTTTGACACATTCTGCCAATCTATAGCTTTTCAGATACTTATTCACTCTTTTCTGTCATCTTAATACATCACTGACTCATGCATGAAGATAAACCCATGCATTTCAAATATCACACCTGCTTCCAGAAGCACCATTTATAGGATTCCATTACTACTTTTGTAATAAGCTTTAACCATGGTGCTTTTAGGCTGAAGTACTGACAGTGTCAGTAATATGTCACCCCAGCTCTGTTTTCTTCCAGATGTCTATCTGCAACCTTTCAATTTAATGGCAATCTATTATCTTTTGTGATCTGCAAATAAAATCCTACTAGTTTATGATGTATATGCTTGGTATCTCAAATTGTTGCTTATAAAATGATGAAATTAATATGCACAGATATCAAATTCTGTAAATTCATGAATAGACTGGCATCTTCCATTATGTAAATGGCACCATATACACAGATATCTGAAGTATCCATTTTTTAGACATATGCCTAGTACTCACACTCACAGTGGTTTCAAATATTAAATATACCTTGGTAATATAAATAGCTGGACATCTGTTATAGAAATATTTTGATTGTTTCTATCTCGCTGATCCCCAAATTTCTATTATCAAATTGTTTAAATGTTTATGTACCAAAATCTTTCTTCTTATACTTTTGGTACAAACAATGATATAGGCAGTCATTTCTTTTTAAATGAAACAAGTGGTTTCTTTCTATTTCTTCTGCCTGTTAGCAACACTGGGATCAGTTTTATACAGGCAGAGTAAAAGACACCAAATTCATTCAACCCTGAGAGGACATGAGCCCTCAACTCTTTCCAGTTTGAGTGAACAAAGAACATCATTTACAGGCTGAGGTATAGAAGCTGCCACCCTAAAGCTTTTAATTAAGTCCATAGCAAATACTTGTTACACACTTTCAGAATAATAGAATATCAGACACTAAAAACATTTGATCCATAGGGGACTTGAACTCCCAACACTCTGCACTTGTACTCAACAAGCCAACCTCTGGAGAAAGTCACCCTATAGTCCAAGTGAGAAGCATGTAGCAGGTATATGTTACACACTTACAGAAGGCGAGAATAAAAGACAGAAAAAAACATTTCAACCCAGGGAGGACTTCATCTCTCATCCCTTTCCATTTTCACTGCACAAGCACTTCCTTTACAGGCAGGGCTACAGAAAAAGTGACACTAAAAGGCATTACCTCTATCACATGCAGTATACGTAAACATCTGCACAATGGTGCTCACCTCATTTGCATGGCCAAATGATAGAAGTTGAAGTTAACCATTGATATACAGTAAGTAGTGACAGTCTTTACCAGTTTTACATGGGTATGAGTGATGTTCTCTATGACCAACTGCACTTCGTAGAATCACAAAGATAAGTGATATGGAGCCCTGTAGGAGGGTACATGGGATGTGTTTATCTTATTTGTGACCAGATTAAAGATTGGCAATGGTAGCAAAGGAAAGATGAAAGGGGAAGCAATGTGGGTAGAAAAGAAGGCTATTAACTAAGTAATAAGCTCAATTTAGGTGGGGAAGGTATGTTTTATCATGTGGGACAAGTTCACATTTATCTTACTTAACAAGAAGGAAAGTTAGGGAATGAAGTAATGGCATAAGAGGTAGGAGACTTAGATTAGGTAGCAGGGGAAGGCAGACATAGAATACAGGGTGCATATTAACAGAATGAGGAAAGGAGAACACAACAGTGAAGGAAAATTAAGACAAACAGAAAGAAGGCAATGGTAATAGGAGGACTGAACAACCAACATGGGTGGACATGGATGCAAAAATGAGGGGAACACCAGGATGGGGGATAAGATAGAGTGGTTGCAGCTGACACTTGAGACCCAGTGGGGATTACTCATTATCCTGGTCATTGTCACCACCTGGCCCTGATTCAAAAGATGAAAACAGTATTGGACAGAGACATGGCTAAAAGAGTCACTGGAGGAGGTTCTCCACCGGGTTAATTTGAACATCCAGATTCCAGTTGATAATCTCCCTCACAATGTCTGCAAGCTGCCAGTGAGTGAAAAGACACCCCCCCCCCCACTGGCACTGATACTGGTTAGTACAAATGTTCCAGCATGCATTGCAAGACTACCTAAAGAGGATGGTGCAAGTAGTGGAAGAGGTGTTGAGGTGACTTACCAGACTGGTACCTAGATGTGCTGGGTAGCTCTGTTGCATTCACTTGTGGGGTACTGGCAGTCCTTGCTGAAGGGATGGATGCAGGCTGTGAAACTACTGAATATAACAGTAAAATAATGTGAGAGAAATAAAATAATAAATAAACTAAATGTATGCAAGATAATGAATAGTACAGGAGTAAGAACTACAAACACAATGAAAAACGGAAGCTACTATATATGTTGTGCAGGATACACTTATTATACTTGGTGGACCAAAAACATTTCTCTGTTTTAACAAGGCTGTTAGCATACACAGCTGAGAGTGGGACCTGAATCAACAGCTATCATCACCTGCATTTGGGTGGATAGAGGTTTAAGGTGATAAGCTACTTGGACAAACCAACAGGTGACATTAGTCCAAGATGCAGTAGCAATGTCTACAACTAATACAAATTTACAAAGAAAACATGCTGCTCAGACACAACATTTCTCTCTCAGGTTAGATGTGAATTAAACAGCTACATTGACAAATATCCACTGAACCAGTAAGGATGATCACATTTAGTTGAACCATTTAATGCTGTAGTTATTAAAATGAGACAGTAAAATGACCTTACATATTTCATGATAACACAACTGGGAATAAAGAACTGAACCCACGAGCATCCTTTCTATGTGGAAACATCACCTTGACATCCTGATCCACCTGTGTGTATTTTTGAGGAGATGCATGCACAGACATACTGCTAATACTAAATAATCATACCTTTGAGCCATTGCAGTGATCACAGAAGTGGCACTGGTGTATTAAAGCAATACATTTTCTGAACGATCCCTTATACCATTAATATTAAAAGGAAGACAGTCTGAAGTATGCATCCTCTCCCAGGACTCTTTTCCTTAGGTGTTCCAGTCTTCTCCTCCCTTTTCAATAGACATAAAAAGAGCACAGTGTGATATCTATGGATGGCATGCAATGCCAGTTTAAATGTGTAACAAACATAAGTTCTTCTTACAGTATATAGGTCATGCCTGCTGCTTAACTTCCTTCTCTCACCGGCATAGGAGGTCAGAATTGTGGCGACTCGTGTCACTGCAATGGTGACAGCACTATTTCTCCATGTGTGGAAAGCAAGTTGCATGGTTGACATTCTGGGCTAAAATATTATAGGCTTCAGTCTTATAATGAGGCCCTTCTTTCCTCCTGCAAAGCCTCTGGTTGAAATCCTGAGGAGATGGAGAAGTATTTTTGTCAGCTCCACATATAATCTCTGTAATCAGAAGGAGAACCACTCACTCCTTTTCCATTCAGGATGTATCACCTTAAAGAATCTCAGGGAAATAGCAGACAATCAGCACCCAGATCAGTTCTTATGTATCCCATCTGCCACGTCTTGATGGGAATTGATAGGTACCTCATCTATATGGTGTGGGACAAATTCAGAAAATATAGCTACTGTACTGTTGTTTCACAGTCGCATTTTATAAATAAATCAGGCACTACAGCAACCTCAAGCACAGACAGTTAAATATGGAATTTCAGGTATCCCCTACCCTAAAAGCATGGCCTGGATTGCAAATGTGCAGTGCTACCTGCAAAAGCCTAGACATGTGCACAGCATTGAGGAGACTCCTGTACAATGGAACCAGGTGTGCTCATTGTGCAAATTGAGTGATTCAGGAACAATAATGAACTGAGCCCTAATTAGCATAATCATCATGTCCAGCCAGGTGAATCTGCATGATAAAAGTACAATCATAAGCCCAGAGCTTCACTGTGCTGTAGAAAAAACCTCTATAGCTCATCGTTCAACTCCTTCAAAGGGTGAATTTCAGAAAGAAACAGTACTTTTGAAAAATATTTCTTCTTGTATAACATACGTGATACTTTTTACAAGTCCATTAATTTGTAGTAAGGCTGCTTTTAACTGCCATTCAACCTTTTAACAATAATATGTATGTTTGTGAGTGCTTTTAAGCATGTTGGTAAGGTGCATTCAGAGGGGATTGCAAGGGTACAGCAATTACTGAGCTGCCGTATTGTTAAACTTGATGGGAGACACTCCCATGAGCACTTACATAGATCACACCAATACATTTTACTGTTGTATATAATGCAATATCTTAGTAGCCAAAATGTTTGTAACAGTTATACAAAGAGTCATGTCTCATTGTTCCGCTGCAAATTTGTGGTTGCTTTGTGGGGCACATGTGCTCAGTAAATCTTGGTGCCTGATATTCCACAAAGGTTGTGTATACAAATGTATAACTTTCAGGCATAAAAAACATACCAACTATGGCCAAGGAGGATACTAGTGGTGTTAGGTTTGTAAGCACCATGCAGGAACAGGGCTGTTAAGTCCACTTTTTTCTATGTCAGCTGAGAAATTTCTAAAAATCAGGCCAAGCAGAAACACAGTAATATAACTGCAGAGACATCAGCCACACACAAGTCCAAATTCTCAGATGAAGAGAATGAGGTGCTACTCTAGGCCCTCCATCTGCATGGCCAATATATATATATGGCCTGCACGTAACTGGTGACTGTGCCTGGGAAGATATTGCAAATGGTGTTAATGTAATTAGTTGGTATAACCTTGGTTATGAAATAGTTTATGACAGGGCCACTGATATGATGCCAGGTGCCCAAAAAAGAGTGCAACTCTTGGCATGGGAAAATAGGCCAAAAGGTTGGGGGGATGGGCATTGAGTGTACCACCATTCATGGAAATGAAGATGTTCCTGGCCTCTTTTAAAGGGGTCTATATTAGAACATTGAAGTTTCAAAACTTTGAATGTTCTAATATCGACCACTATTCAGCATAAGCTAAAAATATCGAAGCAACAGAAAAATACATTTTTTCCTAGGGAAAGAATTTGGTTGTCTGTTTCTATTGCTTCGGTATTTTCAGCGCTATGGTGGAAAGTTACAGGCTGGGTTCAGGTAAGTGTGTGACTGAGTGCGGCTTAGGTTAGTTAGGGTTAGGGTGCGGGTTAGGTTTGTGTGCGATTGTGTGGATGTGAGGGTTAGGCCGGGTTAGGTGAGTTAGGGTTAAGGTGCAGGTTAGATATGTGAGCGATTGTGTGGACGTGAGGGTTAGGGTGGGCTAGGTGAGTTAGGGTTTTGGCACAGGTCAGGTAAGTGTGCAATTGTGTGGACGTGAGGGTTAGGGCAGGGTAGGTGAGTTAGGGTTAGGGCGTGGATGAGGTGAGTGTGTGATAGTGGCGGACCTTAGGGTTAGGGTTTGGGTTAAGGTAAGTGGATTGTTAGTGGTGTGTGTATAGTTTAGTGTACGGTTAGGTGTAATATTTTAGGTGTATGTGTGGGGATTTCTGTTTGTTTGGTGTGCTAGTGTTGTGTGTATGTGTTTTGGAACAGCAAATTTTTTCCCTAGGAAAAAAAATGCTGTTCTGTATGTTCGAGAGGTCGATATTAGATCATTCAAAGTTTTGAAACTTCGATGTTCTAATATAGACCCTTTTAAAGGGAGTGGCACCACTATAGAACTCCACACTGTGGTGTTGGATGCTGGAGAAGAGCTAGACAGGACCAGGAGATAATCCACTACAGGTGGCCCAGGTATGTCTGTATATTTCTGTGTCTCAATACTTGCAAGTCTTCTGTACCCCATTTACAATATAACATTTAAATAAAGCTGTATAACTTATGGTACACAAGTACAGTAGGTGTTCAGCATCCACAGCCATCTGCACAAGGTATGCACACAAAGTATTACTTTTCATCATGTTTATATTTGTAAATCTCTCAGTTGCATGTACTTTTCTGGTGCTGGCTGATATTTTCACTGGATATGTTGTGCTTTGGTGTATCCACAGATGATTCTTTATTCAGCTCATGCACTGTGTAACTGCTCCTACCTGATGCTGGAGAATATACAGGTTAGCTTAGTAATCACAAAGATGAGCTAGCGCATTTAGCAAGTACAGACTGTATGTGTCAGACCACAAGGGATGTAACAACTGCATCCCAAGCTCAGACCACAGACACAGAATCTATGCCTGTGGAATACCCAGGCTATCCACATATTACAGGGAGGAGAGGCAAAAGTGGACTACATTGATCAGGAAATTGCGCTGGTCTGTGATAGACATAATTCGGAATCTGCCTCTAGCATTTACTGGAAGTGAAGCCCACAAGAAGGGTGGGTGATAGTGCAACATGGTTACCACTCTTCTTCTGAGGTTGATGTGTCAGTCACTACAACCCAGCATATATGCAGGGCTATCTTGGTGGCACAGACTACTATTACTAAAGCCGTGCCAATGATAGAGAGGGTAATGAATAGTGTGCATGATGACCCTAAGTATTGCATGTCTCATAGGTGTGATTCCTTGGATAGTCTAAATCAAATACTGGAACATACAATGTCATCTCTGGTTCACTTGCTGGGGGTGAGAGGCCATCCATGCAGCCAGTTATCTGCTACATCCGCAAATGTTTGACAATTTTGCCATAGGCAACCGAGAACTTGCTCCTGCAGTGCTATGACTTCCGCAACGTCTGTTGTAGAGGTGTCTGTTCCCAGGAGAGGCCATCTCCATGGATGTCACTGTCATCACAGTGGTACATCTCTAAGCAAATATTGGTTAAAGAAATTTAGCACACCAACATCTAGCCAGCATCATGGTACATTCAGTACAATAGCTGGAAGAGCCAGCTCTCATGAGAGGAGGCATGCATGGGATGCTGAACTCTCTGCCATGCATGCTCCAGACTTTGAGTAGACAAAGGCATAGCACTGCAACTACTGCTAAGACTATGTCTCTGCTGTCCCTTATCTTTTGTATACTATGTCCTGAAAATGTGTGCATGTTGTAGCCTGTTTGCTAGTGTCACAGCTTACTGTGCCCATCACTGTCTGACATGATCATTCCTTACTGCTGGCTCCTCCTCTAACTATTCATCTGATTCAGCCACCCCTAAGGGTTGTGTTAAGATCTACTGGCTATGCATGTGGTCACTGTGGTGTAACTGCTTCCTAAGTATAATTTTGTATCACATTGCACACACAAACACTATTTTTGCACATATGACAGAGTCATAATACAGGGCACCATTGGATGAATGCAGACAGTTAAAATTTGCCTTCAGCATCCCAAACATATGCTCAGTACTCTTTCTTGTATGTGACTGGGCAAAGTTGTAATAATGGTCTTTTTGATTTTGTGGATTTCTTATCGGTGTCATGAGCCAAGTTTCCAGGGAATATGCAGTATCATCAACAGCATACCCCTATAAGAAATTACCTCTTGCAAACCATCAGTGCAGGTCACATATGTGGGAGTCATGATAAATGACTGGGTAGTCTGCACCCATTCTTGTGCATTACAAACCACCTGACAGCTAATGGAGTGATACGCTTTGCTGTTCACATATCTCTATCCAAGTTCACTAGGTGAGAACTTTATTTCAATGAGAGAACAATCTCTTGCCCCCAGCACCTCAGGGGAAACAGGCTGTATTACAGAAATCACAAATGACATTGACTTCTCCTCTGGGGTACAAGGTCAACCACATATTGTCCCCTATATGCTGGAGTACAGCATTGATATAGTTTCTCAAATTCTCAAGATAGCTGTCTGAGTTACTGCAGTGTGTGTTTCCAGGATGTCACTGAAGGGTCCTTGTAGCTAATATACATAACGCCACACATACCTTATTATCAACTAGGGTCAGTACCCATGGGCTGCAGATGAGAATGACATATGCCCGCAGTTTCTTGAACAGAATTGCTAGCTACTTAGTCCGTAAGGTTAGTGTCATGATGTCCATAAAATTTTAAGTGCAGTCAGATAACCATGTGGCTCCAGGCACCTTTGGTCATGGCAGCAACAATTAAAACCTATTGCAGATACACATTTACTAAAGCTGTGACAACTCCTAACATTTTTTAACAATTGACTGAATTTGAACATGAGCATTCACCTGGGTTCCAATGTGCAGTGGATGCACATCATCATATTTTGTCTAATTAGCATGCACAAAGATGCATATTTTAATAATGTTGCTCATTACTAAGTTTTATGGCCATTACATATATTGTTCCTGACCATGTCATGCAGCTTGTTTTTCTGAATTGAATATGCCCTCTATATGACTACTCATCATGCAAATTTGCTTAATACGATGCAGCAGAATTATCTGAGTTCAGCCCACAGTTTATTAGCCTGGAAAAAATTAAAATGTACATTTTGGTAAGAAAGTGAATGGAAGAAAAGCTGAATGTGCACATGACTATATATGTATATCAATCTACTGGTGGCACTAAGCACTATACAGCCATGTCTACTATGTGACTATGGGAAATGTAATAGCACATTTCCCAGAATAACATATCTTGATCATCAGAAACAGAATCAATTTAGTCAGATACAAATACAAATATGCAAGTTTAGTTTCATGTAAATGAATTCACTGCATAAGCAAAAGTGCACAAAAAGACTCCACTTTTGACTAGAAATAAAAAAAAGGAGTTTTAATTATGATTTAATGCAATCCTGTACAAAAAGCATTCTAGGCCATTACTGTTAATATACTGAGCAAAGTTTCAACACAGCTCCTCTAACTGAAACCACATTTATTGCAAAATATAAAACTTAGTTATTTAAGGCCATCTCCAACTGAATCCAAAATATCAAACTCAGACATTGAACGTCCATCAATCAAAGAATCTCGCACCTATGAACAGTATGTAAGTCCTGTTTGAGTCTTGAAACCTTCATGGACTAATGACACGCAAAAAAGCCACAAAATATCTCTAAGCCTGCTACATTATCCCCATATATGTCACTGCTACAGAAAGGTGAATCTGACCCCACTACTTTAGTTACAACAGACTACAGTATTTAATCATGGCATGTCATAACTGTTAGTCCATTGTATTTGCGACCATTATTTTATTCTTCCATCTGAACATAAATTTAGCAAAATACTGCCAAACCAAACAAGCTACAGTACATAATATAGACCCTGATGGGGGGGTGTACAGATGAGATATATGTCATTACATTATTAGGCTTTTCAGTTGTAATAGCAGGATGTTCAGTTAGATAACTTAAAACTTTTATTATATCCTTAAGGATTTCAGTGCAACACAGTTCTGAAACTGGCCCCATCACTTTAATTATTTCTCATCATGGCATTTAGGTTATAGCATGCTGAAAGTAAAATAAAATGTAGATGTTTCTGGTAAAATGCATATGAATTTACTTACATTGTAATAACAACTTTGTAATGGAGCATTCTTGGCCATTATGGCATACCTCTCACCTTTTCAGCTTTCAAAGTCCTAGCAGGCAACCGTCAAAAATCGGAGCAGAGGTCCAAAATCATAGCACTCAAAATTTGACCATGCATAAGTTCATGCATGTGGGGACACAAATGCATAAATGTGCCCTCTCAGCAGGAATAACATATAAAATTAGGATCCTTGGGGTGTTAAGTGATGCATAGCTACATAGTTGAATCAGGAAATAAAATCCTTACTGCATTGTAAAAAGATACACATGCTTATTTTCTTGGTTTTCGACACATGGTAGTTGTAATGATAGCTTATTTAACTGAATTAGTTTAAAGCTGGTATATTTTTATTTGTCCAATACATGGTTTTGAAACTTTCACTAAACACACATATGTATACTACTGTTAAATAAATAAAACCACAGAATGCATGTCAGCCTAGAGATGAATGAAAGCTCCAAGCATTCCTACCCAGGCAGCACACAGTTTGAAATTTTCTTGCCTCCATTTAGTCCTGTTCTATTCCAATACCTGCTCTCCCCATGGAAAAATTATTTTGCTCACTTAAGTTCCAGGCAATAAATAGATCCATTTTTATCAACATTCCAAAACAGTGTTGCCACTTGACCAAATGCACAGCATTTTTTCACAACCCAGTATAATCAGTACATTGGAGAAAGTTTGCAATACATAAATGCACACACACGCACACACACACACACACACACACACACACACACACACACACACACACACACACACACACACACACGCTAGATGTTTTGGGTTTTAGATGTTGTGGTCTCGATGTTTTGAATTTAGATGTTATGAGTTTTAGATGTTTTGAAGTCTAACCGTAATATATATATATATATATATATATATATATATATATATATATATATGTGTGTATGTGTATATATATATATATATATATATATATATATATATATATATATATAGGTGTATATATACATTATCCCCCAGATTCAGCAAGCTCTGCATGTCATGCAGGAATATTGCAGGAGCTGCTGGAGGCAATATGGACGCCATGCGATCCAGGAATAAGCTCCAGGGACGTGCACGAGCACTCCTGCACTATTTCTGCATGGACACAGCCCGTTTATGCAAATTTCCTGATTTTCACATGAAAACCATGCAAATGAGATGAATTTGTGATCCAGAAAGCTGTCAGCTGGCTGTGCAGGACTAGTGTAGTGTGCAAAAATGCACTTGGTTAGTAACCAAGTATATTTCTGCAAACTACAAAACAGAGCCATGACAGCTCCAAAGAAAGGGTATACAGTATATGTAAAGCATGCCAATGGCCAAAAATATGGCCATTGGCATGGAAAACAGTTGCCAAAAAAAAAATAACTTTCAATTTTTCTTTAGCCGATTTCGGCTGTTTAAGCGTAGGGCAGCGGAGCGCAAACCGGATTGGCCCAAAAATAAACAAAACACCTGAAATAAGCATCGTAACCAAAATCAGTATTTTGCCATTATACACAATGGCAGGCAGAAGACAGCATGGCCAGTGAATAGTGGTTGCTAAGGGGGAAGGCTCAGTGTGGGACCTGTAACTATGCATTAGCAGGCAATCCTATGCAAATGAGGAGAATGATATGAATCCTAGATTTCCCCTCAATGCTAGCCAGCACCCGACCATGTACGTGAAGGAATAGCATGGTGCAAGCCTAAGAGTTAGCTGACATTATGGGGGGAGTGTCAGGCATACTGTAAGCTTATTGGAGCCCTGTGGCTCAGGTTTGCCCTTAGCTTAGCAGAGATAAGCAACGGGTGTGTCTGAGGCTGCCTAGCACAATTTACATTGCCTAAACAGGTGTGCATGTCACGCACCGGGTTTTAAAGGAAAAAAATTAAACCAGGAAATAGCAGCTCTGTGGACATCTGAGCACTGTGTTTGCGCGGCACACCCCTAGCCTTAAAAAGGAAGACAATGGGAAGGGAAAACAGCAGTAGGAATGTAATCAAGGAGAACTAACATAGCTGGCAGGTGAAATGTATCAGAATCAGCCAATTACACAAGCAGCAGACCAGCACAGCCCAGCACACCACTATAAAATATGCAAACACCTTACCCTCTGGTTTTTCCCACATACTCTATTCAATACAGAAGGTCATACTGGGCATGCTCCCACACTTAAATGAAGTCCATGTCTGGCAACAACAGTGGACCATATATATCTGACAGTCGCAGATGTTAGTGCATACAGTCCTCAGTACACACCAGTCATGCTTTGCACACACATTGGATAGGAATACACACATATATCCAAGAGCAACACACTATAATAGGCCAAAATTACACATACATACATACATCTGTGGAAGAGAGTGACAGTGACAAAGAGCCTTCAGTCATGAGTCCTGTCCCACCCAGCACACATCCAATTGGCTAAAATCACATGATGTGCAAATGTTAATCACCTTAGACATATGCCTCTGGTATCCCTCAGCACTAATAGTGTCTGTGATGATTGTGCTAACTGTGTAACATGACTGTACAAGTCAGTAGACATCTAGCAGTTGTATACACATACCTCTGGAATATAAACCTGTGTGCGCCTGAGTGTTGTGTGTCTGCCTCCAGATGAATGGGTTATGGTCCATGCACACACACACTGCACTCCCCATTGCCCTACTATGGCAAGCCTGCTGATGTCTTCACCTTGAAATACACCTTTGGGGAAATAATAGACCAGTAATCTCCATGGTGTACCCTATAACTGCGTAATGCTGTAGTGTGATGTAGGAGTTCTAATCCCGTATGTGGCAACTGTCTGTGTAGGGATCAATGCTTTTTAGGCCAGTCACACTCACTACAATTTCAAATGCACTACTTTGGCATGCCTGCTAATGTCATTCACTTTGAAATACAACTTTGGGGAATGAGTAGCCCAGTAATCTCTGTGGCTCGTCCTATAACTGCTTAATGCTGTAGTGTGATATACAAGTTAGGTGAGAGCTCTATGCCCAGACATGGTAAGTGTGGATGTTGTGTGTTTGGTTGTCTGTGCAGGGAGCAATGCTTTTGAGGCCATTAATCACTACAACCTCCATCACCCTTCTTTGGCAAGCTTGCTGATGTCATTCATTGTGAAATATACCTTTGGGGAAATAATAGCCCAGTAATCTCTGTGACGTGTCCTATAACTGAGTAATCCTGTAGTGTGATAAACTAATTAGGTAGGAGATCTATTCCCAGACATGGCAAGTGTGGGTGTTTGTCTGTGTAGGGAGCAATGCTTTTGAGACCATTCACAGTCACTACAACCTCCATTGCCCTTGTTTGGCATGCCTGCTGATGCCATTCACTTTGAAATACACCTTAGTGGAAGAAGTAGCCCAGTAATTTCTGTGGTGCATTCTATAACTGCATAATGCAATAATGTGATATACTAGTTAGTCGAAGTTATATTCCCAGACATGGAAACTGTGTGTGTAGGGATCAATGTTTTTTTGGCCATTCACAGTCACTACGCACACCTACAAATGGAGAACATTAATAACTGTGCAGTAACAGAGACCTGATTCAAGCCTCCAGAGAGCACCCCTGCAATACCAGATACAGCTCTCACCACACCTGTTGGCCACCAAACCAGGAGCAAAACAATAAAGATGGAGGAATGTCCATATTCATCAAGGATATTAATGCCACCAAGCTACTTGCCCAACAGAATGTGTCTTAAATACCCCAGGTGCAACTAACAGTAGGTTAGCCTGCATTCCAAATTTTAGAGCTTGCTACAGATCCCCCACCATGCCCCATGATACCCACAACAGCTTATGAAATATGCTGTGAAATATTATGATACAAGCAAATACCCTAATACTGGGTGACTTACACTATCCAGCCATTAACTAGGAAAACTACTTGTGTATCAACACGTGTGCCCAACGGTTCTTGGAAGTCATAATTCCCAATGACCTGGATCAAGTAACCCATAGTCCCAACAGGGGCTCAAATATCCTAGGCCTTGTCATTACCAACATTGGAAATCAATGCTCCACACCCATGGTCACCCCATCGGTGGTCAGGTATGCCCATGAGCTAATCACCCTTAACATCTACATCCCTCCCCCACACCCAAGTAAAGACACCTCTGTAACACACATCTCCAAAGCCAATGTCATCATGACACCCATGCAGATGGGAACTGAAAGGACAACTGCTGAATCATACATGAGCACATAAACTCATGCATGAATTGTGCCATCCAGTACTGAACCAAGATGCTCCCCACCAAGAAAAAGAAGCCAATGTGGTGGCTCCCTGCCATAAACATACTGTACAACAAAAGGAGGAAACTGTTGCAGAAATGGGGGAATATCCAGGATGCAAAATACTTCCGTACCAGCTACAGTAAGAGGTAGAGATCCTTCATAACATCCACCAAAGCTAGTTATGAACATAATATAGCCAAACATGCCAAAGACAAGTTCAAGCCATCCCATAGCTATGTGAGCAATCTAAATGGCAATGCTCAGAACTGCTGTGAGCTACAACAGGATGGTATTACATCTACTGCTCCCAGGGATATTGCCAATATCCTGCAGATCGATTCAGTGCCAACTGCATCCCCCTCCCAACCCCCAAAAGGCCCATTCCAACATGGATAGATTGCCATATTCCAGTAATAATGGCCACACAGGTACAAAAACAAACTCTACAGAGCTATGACAACAGCAGCCATGGGACCAGTCAGTATCCCGGGATGTTTACTACATGAGCTACAAACTACAATGGCACCTCACCTACATGTCATGTCGAATCATAGCCACACCTCAGCCTCTGTGCCCAATGTGTGGCACACAGCTACAGATATCCCAGTCCACAAGGGGAGATCCACCTTGGATCCTGGGAACTACAGCCCCAGCAGTATGATGTGCCTGATCAGCAAGGCCATGGAATGTATTATCATGGAAATTAAAACCTGTAAACACTGGACCCTACCCAGGTTGGGTTTGTGAAGTGCCAATCATGTCACCTCAACCTGAATTACAACTGTGAATCCATCTCCAGAGCCGTGGATGAGGGTAAGGTGGTTCACACAGCCTATCTGGACCTCGCCAACCCCTTCAACACCATCCCCAAGTCTGGAATTATACATAACTGTATCAAGCTGGCCATTAATCCCAAAGGTGCCTGATGAGCTGCCAACTGCTGTACTGATGCAACTCACACTGTAAATATAGGTGAAACCAACCCAAGCCCCAGACAAGTGACAGTTGGAGTACCTCAGGGTACAGTCCTGTCACCACCATTGTTTGGCATCTACTCCTCTGAAGTACAGTCCAACAGTAAAGGACACCAGCAAACAAAGGTCACAGATGACTGCACACTGGGAGCCAATATTGAATCCCCACATGATGTGGATATTCTACAGAAAGGTCTTACAGAAAGACGTGCTTGATGCCTGAGCTATGGCCTCAAGATCCATGCCAATAAATAATTATCCCCATTGGGAAATTACATGTACCTGTGAAGTACCACATAGGTGGCAGTACACTAAACACCAAAAGTGTGATAACAGACTTAGGGACACAGGTGGACAGTGGTCTCACCTTTGATAACCACATCACCACAACAGTCAGGAAACCCACTTATGTGGCACACCTCCCACTAAGGGCTTTACATCCAGGAAAAGGAACCCATTGTCCCACTGTAGGTATCTCTCAGTAGACCCAGTACAGACTACAATGGCCAGTTACATATGTACCTCACAAGACATCTGCAACAAGTAGTGAGGCTGCAGACATACTTCACAAAATGACCACAGGCCTAAACCAGATGCCCTATGCTGACCATCTGAAAATCTTCCAGCTATACTCTGGCATGTATTGTGTTCTCAGAGGTGATCTCTGCTTAACATACCATGCCATGTCAAACCCACAGCTGTTAGACATGCTACACTTAGAGAATTCCAAACCCTCACAGTCACATGTTCCAGGGATCCAGATCCTGTCATAACAATGAATAATAAATGCAGCAGGGATGTGTTCCTGACCCAAAGACTCCACAGACACTGGAATAGACTGCCAATACATGTCAAGCAGAGTGCCTATTTGGCCCTCTTCAAAAGAAACTCAGACATTTTGATGGGAGATAGAATATTTGCCCTGGGGATCATGTCAGCTGCCCTGCTAGACAGGGCTTCAGGGAATTAAATATTGTGGGAAGTCATAACTAGAGAATGGTTATGTCAAGGCAGGTATGGGCCCTATGGCTGATAGGCTAGTATCAATGTATGACCCTATGAACCTATGAACTACACTTTGCATTGCCTAACCTTGGCAAGGTTGCTGATGTCATTCACTTTGAAATACACCTATGGGAAATGAGTAGCCCAGTAGTCTCTGTGGTGTGTCCTATAACAGTATAATACTGTAGTGTGATATACTAGTTAGGTAGGAGTTCTATTCCCAGACATGACAAGTATGTGTGTTTGTTTGTTTTTGTAGGGAGCAATGCTCTTGAGGCCATTCACAGCCACTACAACCTTCTTTGTCCTTTTTTGGCAAGCCTGCTGATGTCATTCACTTTGAAATACACCTTTGGGGAAGCAGTAGCTTTGTAATCTATGTGGCGTGTCCTATAAGTGCATAACTTTGTAGTATGATATGCTAGTTAGGTAGCAGTTCTATTCCCAGACATGGCAAGTGCGGATGTATTTGTTTGTCTGTGTAGGGAGCAATGCTTTTGAGGCCATTCACAGTAACTACAACCTCCATTACCCTTCTTTGACAAGCCTGCTGATGTCATTCACTTTGAAAAACACTTTTGGGGAAAAAGCCCAATAATTTCCATGGCTCATCCTGTAACCATGTAATGCTGTAGTATGATATGCTAGTTAGGTAAGAGTTCTATTCCCAGACATGGTAAGTGTGGGTGTTTGTCTGTGTAGGGAGCAATGCTTATGAGGCCATTCACAGTCACTACAACCTCCATTGCCCTTCTTTGGCAAGCCTGCTGATGTCATTCACTTTGAAATACACCTTTGGGAAAGAAGTAGCCCAATAATCTCCCTGGTACATCCTATAACTGTGTAATGCCATAGTGTGATATACTAGTTAGGTAGGAATTACAATCTCAGATATGGCAGCTGTGAGACTTGGTGTGTGGGTTTGTCATTCGTACCCTGTGTGGAGGTGGTTGTGAGTGTGTATCAACTGGACTTATTGTGGAGCGGGTTTTGGATATTTCTTATATGGTGGGCCTGTTATATGTCACAATGTCCACCTTACAAAGATAACAGATGTCAAACAGCAGAGAGGCTGGGGTTGACAATCCATACCCCTGCACGTGACATCAAGGCCTGGCGAACAATTTATGCAACCCTTGTATTACCCAAAGAACACTCTAAACCCATGTCTCATACACAAACACACTCAACTAGGCAACAGCCACTATGTTGGTAGTTCCCTGCATATTGCCCACAGGTAGTAACCATTGTGTGATTGCAGCAGACTACAGAGGGCATGGAACCCTGTTCCATCACTACAATAGGTACATAATTGCAAACAGTGCTCCTTCACTATGTTCCCCACTGGATGCCTGCAACAACTGTAGTGCCAGTGAATGTACCCCACAAAGGACATATCATACCTTATACACATGCCCTGTATGGACAGATGCCGCTGACATCAGGGAATACCTGCATCATGCTATCAATGTAAGTGCAGGGTCAACCTGGTGTCCATTGCCAGTTTCCACCAAATGAGGCCAGGAATGGCAAATCTGATGATAACAATCTGGGTACACAACATGCCCCAAACACCCCTGGTACACTTCCACATGTCACAGAACATGCATGTAGGATGTGTGCACATCCCAGACACCGTCCATGTCATGGACTATAGAACACATACGTGGCAAACATTGCACAGCACTAGCCACCCACAATAGTAAACCAAATGACTGGTTGGTGAATACAATATGCACCTGTGAGGGCCAATCCAGACACTACACCCCTCAGCCACACTGCAGACCATTTTCATGTAGTCTGATGTCAAGGCATCCCTTTACCTAGCATTATACAGCCTTCTGGTACAGTCAGCCACTACACACCTGTGAATCAATGTACCCATGCATGTCAGTACTGGCAACCTGTGAGTGTGTGTATGTGTGTGTGTGTGTGTGTGTGTGTGTGTGTGTGTGTGTGTGTGTGTGTGTGTGTGTGTGTGTGTGTGTGTGTGTGTGTGTGTGTGTGTGTGTGTGTCTGGAGTATAATGATTTGGACACCATTCACATTCACTACACCTCCCATTGGCCTTCTGAAGCATGCCTTCTGATGTCAGACACCTTTACATACCCTTTGCCCATATATCATCCTGATAACCTCTGTAGCACATGTGATACCTGCATATTACTGTATTGTGGCAAACTAGCTTGTTCGGAAGTCTAATCCTGACCCTGCCAACTGTGATAATGTGTTTGAGTCCTTGAGAGAGTGTGGCTGAGTCAATGTTGACACCTGCTCATGTGGACAGGCATGTGTACTACACCTACCTTACCCTGCCTTTATCACTGTTGCAGATGTCACTCACCATCAGATATACCTTTGGACAACTCCCGAAAATGTAATCCCTGTGGCCCATGCAATAACTGCATAGACATGTGATAGCAATACATAGTCAGGCAGGGGTTTGAAACCCTTTACTGGTAAGTGTGAGACACAAACATGTTTAGGTTTTACTCTCCCACCCCCTCCTTGTCTTACTTTGTCTCTGTCTGTCTCTCTCTCTCTCTCTCTCCCCCTCTCTGGTGGATGTGGTGAAGTGCACCTGTTTTGCTTAGGCAGCAGCTTGTGTTTTGTAAGTGATCCTCATGATCAACTGATGGCCTCTGCACGAACTGCAGTCCCCCACTAGCTGATTGAAGGTGGAACAGCTGAGGTAAAATTCCCATAGCCAATTGCATGGAAACACTCTCCTATAGCTAGGAACATCATGTGGGTGTTGGACTTTTTCATTCACTGTGAGCAGGACCTCATGTCGGTGTTTGGCAAACACCATCACAGATGGTTTTGCAATATACCTCTAACAACATACACTGTGGAGCCAGGCCAACAAACAGGAGGCGGATGCTCCAGACATGACTATAGAATGTAAGTGTTGCTCTTCTGCATTTGGAGTAATATTGGTTTAACAGGGTTTGTGTGGCTATGGCTGGTCTACATGATTTAATACCTGTCATGACCATGTTATGTGTTTGAAGAAGCTCCCACCTGTAAGGTTATCTGCAGACTAGGCAGTGTTTGGAGTCTTATGTTTCTTGTGTTACTCACAGATCACCTATCTTAGAAATGCAGAAGCATAGTCTGAGGATTTCAGTCAGTACATGGTGGCAGCCATGACAGTTACTGACTTCATATCCCCCATAGGACATATGTCACAACAAACCCTGTTACAACAGTAAATGTATGAGGGTATTGCAGCAACATGCCACTACTGGCCCAGTGTTTGTGGCTCCAGCCACAAGTCTTTCAACCTTTGTACATATGTCATGCAGTAAAAGGTGCATATGTTCTGTACACCATTATTTATTGACATCATAACTGATAAGAAGCCAGTCAGATAAGCTGCTAGACATGTTATGTATAGTAAGGGTTATTTCGTAGGACATATCCTGGGCATTCTGTGGTTGTGTGTACAGTAGTGGGGTCCATGTACTTATGGTTATTGTCAACAGTATTTGTATTGTGAATATGTTCCTTGGCCTGTGTACAGACTGTGGTAGATGTCATTGTTCTTGGTCCTGTTCTATCTGATGTTACATGCTGCTCCAGTGTATGGTACACTATTAGCTTACATGTTTGTAGGGCCAAACACACACGTGTCCCATATCACAGACAGGAATTGGACCACACTGTGTCATGACCCAGTATATGCAGGGTTAGTGTGTGAGTGGCACATATGAGGATGGTGTTAATCAGACAGTCCATATAGTCAGATATTAAGCTTGCATACCATATGTGGCTGTGGCTGTGTTCCCATTGGTTGTAGGTGTCTGCTACTCTGTGCTCTGACAAGCCTGTAGAGCCTGCTATATTTGCAGGTACATGTGTATCCCCCATACGATATGTAGGCCAGTGTTGTGGCAGTCTGCCTGCAGTTTGCACAGTGCTTTGTTACATGCCGAGCATCTGAGTGTATTTATCCAGTGTGATGTTATATTCAGATATTTGCAAGAAGTACTACTGACGGACCACCATAACTGTTGTGTATTTCTGACAAAGCAGTGGGATTCTGTACAGATGTATGTAATGAACTACTGGGTTTTGTGTGGCCATGTGACCTCTGCACCACCAGTTATTATGTGTCAGGACAGACAGGAGTGTGTGAATGCATAAACTGCATGGGCATATGTAGCCCAGTATTTATGTGATATATCCATGTACATGGTTGTTAACATCCACATTGTCAGCCTTGGTCCACATGGCTCGCACAAATGGAATCTGTGAAAACCTCTGGACTGACCAGAGAGTGCCAGACTGTCCACATATATTGGTCATATCTCTGCTGTAGTCCACAGGATCATTACTGTGCTATTAGTGGTACTGTACTATGGTGTCCTTAGGATGTCTGTCAGTAACCAATGGCGTACATGTCTATAGCAGATGTGACCTCCCACACACAACATGTCTGTTAAGACAACCCCTGTTACAATAGCAACAATCTACATATATACCAGCAATAAATACACCACTTCCCCTTGCACTAAGAGGTTGAGACTATTGGTGCCGAGGTAAGACTCCACTCCATGTTCTAGACATATGGTAAACATATATGTACCCATATATCTATATAGATATATAGACATAAACACATCTACATACATATTATATATATATATATATATATATATATATATATATATATACATATATATATATAGCTATATATATATATAAATATATATATATATATATATATATATATATATATATATATATATATATATAAACACAGTCAATGGCATAAACGGAACCCAAAGGAAGGTGGTGCTGTTATCAAGTATCACTTTAAAACAAATATTTATAGCAATGTCCAATAAAAATTACGATGCAATTCATGAAAAGTAGTAGACGATGATGAAAACTTCTGATGAATAAGTACAGCAACAGTCTATAGACCAAAAAATATTTAATGAAGGAGTAGCGCTTTCACCCGTAGGCTTTCTCAACTCACAATAACAACCATTTAATGATACTTTATATATAGAGAGAAATTCATTCATAGGTCAACTAATAAAGCAATCAACGCTAATTAGGTAAAAAGCATAACTATTTAAAAATACATTGTATGTTTAAACTGTGTGTATATATATAACTTATACTTGTTCA
>NC_056732.1:1199970892-1199983392 GCF_019279795.1 Protopterus annectens
GCTTTTGCTGCCCCCTTGGATTACTTCCCTGTGCCACTGTCCAGCAGAGCCACTGAAGTGATCCCCGAGGTAAACCTTCTGTTTCCCATCCACTCGTCAAGGTTTCTTTTGAAGAGTGTTAGTGAGGAGCTTTGCCTAATGTAGATTGGGATCTTGTTCCAAAGCATGGGAAGTCTCTGGGACAAGAATCTATCCCTCCAGCATGTCCTATTTATTGTTGTGGTGAGGTTTAGATCCTTAGAGCGTGTGGCTCGAGCGGATAAGGTTTTCTTTAGGTAGAGCATGTCCATCAATTCTGGTTTGGACATGGCCTTGTTAGGCAGAGTTCACCTCTGAGTAGATGGTATGCAACCAAGTTCAGCTGTAGTTTCTTCAGTCAAGCTGCATAGGGCATCTTTTTGTGGCCAGTGATCCTCTTGGTGAGGTACTTCTGTGGTCTTTTCAGTTGTTTCAGGTGTCTTGAAAGGCATTTCCCAAATGGGGTGTTGTACTCTATGATGGGTCTAATGAGTGATGAGAAGACGGGCACAATGACCTCTTTTGATCTGGATGCAAACCCTTTTGTGATTAGGTGGGCCATGTAGAAGGATTTTCTAACCAGTTTGGCAATGTGATTATCAAAGGTGAGATTACTATCTACTTTGGTCACCAGATCCCTTATTACATCTTCTGTATTTAGGGGACTACCACTTATGTGGTAGTTTGTGGGTACTTTGTTTTATCCAAAGGGGATGATTATGCACTTTTTGGCATTTAGCTTGGGGCCATGATTTTGACACCAGGTATCTGTCTCAGTGAGACCCTTTTGGAGGATGTCTGTGTCAGCCGAAAAGTCAATTATAGCCCCTAGTTGGCAGTTGTCTGTGAACTTGGTCAGCCATAGTCCTCCTGTGCTTGTCTGTACCTCTGAGAAGTATATGCCAAACAGGAGGGGTCCTAGGACTGAGCCCTGGGGAATGCCACTTGCAATCGGTTTAGAGTCGGACATAGCTCCTGCAATTCTCACCTTGTAGGTTCTGTCCATGAGCCAGTTGGCAACCCATCTTGTGATGTAGGGGTTTATGTTCAGGCTGATGAGCTTGTCTATAATACCAGAATAGGGAATGGTGTTGAAGGCCTTAGCGAGGTCTAGGTAGGCTGTGTGTACCACCTTTCCCTTGTCTATAGCCTTGGTGACTGTCTCAAAGAATTCCACCAGATTTAGGAGGCATGGTCTTCCCTTTAAAAAAATGAACTGGGTAAGGTCCAGTGTTTGGAGATTCCCAATGTCTCTGTTGATGTGTTCCATGATGATGTGCTCCATAGCCTTGCAGACCAAGCTAGTCAGGCTTATAGGGCAATAGTTCCTGGGGTCTGTTGTGGCTCCACCTTTGTGGAGTGGAATAACTGTTGCTGTGTGCCACTCTATGGGTGTGTAGCCTGTGGAGAGGCTGAGTTTGAACAGTGTATTTAGGTGATGGGTTAGTTTGTCTTTGAGCTCATGTAGGATGCAGCCTGAGACACCATCCGGTCCCATTGATGCTGTGTTTTGGGCTTTGGAGAGGACTGTTTTAACCTGAGTAGCTGTGATTTCAGGGACTCTATATTCTACTGGTATGGTTATGGGCCCTTTTGGAGGTGAGGGGGGGGGTGAAGTTTGCGCTGAACCTGTCGGCCAGGCTGTTGGCGATATCGGTCAGTTTAGTGTATTTTGTGCAATTCTGCACAAACTCCGAGCAGATCTGAGTATTGTCACTTAGATGCTTGACATAGCTAAAGAATGCCTTGTGGATATCTTTGGAGTCCATGACATTTTTTCTTTCAAAGCTCACCCTGGATGATTTTATGAGGGATTGTAGTTTTTGCTTATATTGATCAGGGATGTCTTCCCTTCTTGGGATTTTACTCTTTTCTGTACTTGTTTCCTCCTTCTATTGTATAGCTTGTTTATGGCAGGAGTCCACCAGACTGGTTTCCTTTTCTTGGACGAGTGAGTCTTGATTTTGCTTGGGATGGCATGATCCATGCATTCTTGTAGGTGCCCGTAGAATGCATTAGTAAAGGATTTTGCAGCTTGGACAGTGTTATCCTTCAGTATGGGGGCTTTGAAACTTTCCACCTCGGTTTTAGGCAACGTGAAGTTTGCTTTTGAAAGGTTTTTCAAGGTGATTTTTTTGTTCGGGGGTGGGGGTGGAATGTGGATATCCAAAGTGATTTGTTTATGGTCAGATCTGACCAGCGAGGGGTTGACCTCTGATGTGGAACACCGGTTGCACATGTTGGTGATGACCAGGTCCAATATGTTGGTGCAAGTGTTGACCAGTTGAACCAGGGTGTTTGAGTTTATAAATTATAGGAAATGTTGGGCAAGGGAGTTAGTACTTGAGTAGTTCTCCCAGGTAATGTTTGGGTAATTGAAATCACCCAATATTAGGGTGTTTGGTAGGACTTTTATGTTTTCCTGTGTTTCCAGAAACATGGAATGGGGATCCTGGGATATGGTGGGTGATCTGTAGCAAGCTACAATTAGAATTGCAGTTTTGCCCATTGCTAGTTGCACGTGGATGATCTCTGAAGCATTGTGCTGTGCCACTAACCTGTAGGTGTGGGTATCCTTGATGAATATGGATACGACCCCGCCTTTTGCATTTCAGTTTGGGTACTGTGGCCAAAATGTATGGTATGAGTTGTAGCCTGGAAGTGTTGGGGTGCTCTCTGGAGCCCTAAACCAGGTTTCTGTTACTGCACATATATCTATTTTCTCCATAGTAAGGAGCGCCTCAAGTGCATGCATTTTGAGGTTTAGACTTTTGGCTTTGAGTAGCATTACCCTCAGTTTTTTGTTACTTGTGCTATTTACAGTGTTGGGTTTGTCTTTTGAGCCTTGCCTAAAAAAGGCACTATGGGGGTGGCAAGAGCATCTCTAGAAAAGCAGGGTGGCTTGTCAGCATGTCATCCCAGGCAGACAGACACTGGATCCCCTTTGAATGACACCAGAAACTTAGCCAGTTGTTGAAATTGAGAATTTTTTCTTTATAGAGTGTTATCATTTTTGGTGAGGACAGGATGCTACTCAGGGTCAGGGTCATACTGGCCTGGGCTATGTGATCAGAAAGCTCTTCCATGTCTCTTTTCATGTAGTCCAGAGAGGTACAGTTCACGTCATTCACACCAACATAGACAATGACAGAGTCATATTTGTACTTGTTCTGGAGTGACCTGAGTGCTTTTGTTATGTGGCAGATCCTGGCACCCGCACCCGATAGGCAGCTAACAGTAACCTTCTCCTTATTCAGCCTAGTGAGTGGGACATCAGTGTGCCTGACTATAGAGTCACCAATTTCAAGTATGTTGGGTATGTTATTTTGCCTTAAGGGCTGTGATTGCATGGCACACTGGTTTTGTGAAGTATGCGTTTCATGGTTTGTGTTGGGAGGTGGAGGTTGCTTGGATGTTTGCTTTGGAGGTCTCTGCTGGTTTTGCAGATTTTTATTTAGAGCCTCTGAGTATGTTTTCATGTATTTATGTGTGTATTTTGCCAGTGCTGCTTTAATGGGTCTATCTGAGACTGGTGGTGTGATGCAAGTATTTCCCTTCTCCTCTTCACTGTCTGATCCAGTCTTGGGTTGAGAGAGCTTAGCCTCCAGTTTGGCTGTATAATTGCATCTATTGCATGTATTAGTGTTTGGTGGTAGGAGGAGGGGGTCAACCATACAGGTAACTAATAACACAATCCAACCCAGTTATGCATGTGCTGTGTGCAGCCTACCTGTAACACATTGGACACACTGACAAGTTAGTTAGCACTGATAGGCCCAGGTATCTCGGATATATGTCTGCCTGTTATGTGTCTGTTAATGTGTATATGATGGTATGTCAAACTATGTATTGTCCATATACAACCATTACATCCCCCATTACCATACTGTACATGCCTGGGGATGTTCTGCATGTACCATGTAACTTGGAACACACCTCATCCTAAATGCTGTGTGGTGTGTGCAATTAAAGCCACACACATCAGTAGCACTACAAACTTAGATAGGGGTCTAGTCCCAGTGTTGCCAAGTAAGAGTGTGCGTGTATGTGGAGGAATCTACTGCAGGTTGCTGACTATACATGCCCCAGGGGGTCACCTGTCCATGTGCACAGGGAGTAACTGTTATACAGACCTGTGACATGTGTTCAACTGTACCCAGGATATGGCACAGCCATGATGTCACCACAGTCCCATACCCCTTGTGAGATATGACAACAGACCATCATCCTACTGACACATGTACACCTACAACACAAATGGATAACTTTATGGGGACCACAATCACTCAGTGTTACTAACAGCTATAATGCATCATGGCTGAACATCTACACTAACTGACATGTTAGCATTAAACATTACTGCTGAAAACATGTTAGACAGCAGTACATTGGTACACTGTAGTACAGTCACCGTGTGCATCAGAACCATATTAGCCTGTCCCTGCATTGATATTATGGATGACAATGATGTGGCACAGGTATCATTGTATGCACAGGGTATGTTGTTGGTTTGCTGGAGACCTAGGGTTGGCCAACGTTTGACACTATGTTTGTGGGTGAAGAGTGTAAGTTGCTGATATGGGCATGGTGATGTGGTATGTGTAGGTATGGGGTTGCCCTCGGTGTGTTTGTTTAGTTCATGGGTATGCATGCACACAGTTCTGTCATGTGGCTGCCCTATATGGGTGCTTCTTGCACAGCTGCAAACCATACTTGGAAGGGTGTGCAGTTCACCACCTCTGGCCATGGATACATGGACTGTGCCTCCCAGGGGTTTCATGGGCACATCCAGGTACAGGCCTCGATGTGCTATTCTCCCCTGATGATGACATATGTCTGCTGGAACCAGGTCCCTGCTGGGACTGGCCAGGTTCATGTGCACATGGTCTGCTGTGGTGTGGTGTGGATAGTGCCCCCCTGAAGTGCTGGGGCTGGTACTGCCACTACAGGAGCGGCTTGTTGTCCTTGCACATCTATGTCAAATGCCAGATGTTGCTGTTGCTGGCCTATGTCCACGTAGCCATCACTCAACTCCCACCACATGTTCTAGCACAGAGAATCCACTGTTGCTGAGGCCCACATCTCACCCAAATGTCTATCCATGACCTTTGCGGACATCCTTTCTGTGAGCAGTGTTACAAACAGCAGGTAGCAATACCTCTTACAAGAGGACTTGCAGACTCACGCCAGCTACATATTTGTATAAGGTTCCAGAACTACAGACAGTGTGCATAGTGTTGTTATATGCATTGTATAGCACTAGTGTTACAGGGTTTGTGTGTACATACTAGTTTAACATGGGATGCAGTCTGTCTGCATAGCTCTCAACTGTGGGTCTATCCACATGATGGTCAGAGGTGTGCCTGATATGTTTTTTTTCTGTCCACCACCCATGTCGTGTGTCAGATATATCACTGGAAGTGTGTGTGTTGAGTGCTATCAGTACATGGCTACATCCATTTGTATTTCTGACTTCATATTCCTGACTATGGGTATGTTACAGACTATCCTGTAACACCAGCAAATTGCTCAGTGTATGATAACACTATTTCACATATGAGCCTGTATTCCTGCCTCTGTCCTCCACCTACATACCAGGCTTTGTCCAAATGACATGCAGTAAGGGGTTATGTAGTGGCCTATAATTATGTCATGCTGCCATTTCTGCCATCATTCCAGTGCTGTTGTGGCTCCCAGACATATTGTGGGATTGGGTACATATATATGTGGGATTCATCTGCACAACACATGTGTGCTCTCCTGCAATCCAGAGGTCAGTGTATGTAACAGTATTATATTCCCCTTTAAGTCAGTCTATGGGGGGTATGCACCATAAATAACCTAGGCTGTTACAAGATGTGAGGAATATCAGTAGTAAGCTGCCTTACAGTATATGGCTGTACATTACCATACTTTTTACCTTGGGAACATTGCTGGCCTACTGCTTACTGCCATATAGACTGTTCTGTTTGTCAGTGTGATTGCAATGTTTTCAGTTATGCATTGTTATGTAACAGATACATCCCATTGTGGATGCATATGTTATTTTCCCCTAGGGATTGCGTACAGAGTGTAGTTAGAGGCTGATGGACTATAGTCATTTCTCCAAGTCATACATCTTGCATTACTTACTGTTCATTGATTGTTATCTTTTGGCCCAGTCTGCCTTTACTGTTGTACTACTTGCAGGCCTTGGCCTGGACAGCAACATATGTTATGCTTTCGGATTACTGTACTAAATGATCTGCTTGAGAGTTGCATTAATCTGCTTGTATGAATTTCAAAGACTAAACAGCTATGTGATATGGCATAAACAACTGTAATAGTACACAAATAAAACTTTGTTATGTATGCATACCTGTGTGTGGTGTCATATCTTTTGACTTCTCTGTGGGTATATGTTTCAGGCAACAATTGTCTTTTGTATGGGTGACTCATACACTGTCCATTTGATGAGGTGGCAACTGTAGGAATACTGGCTGTGCAGTATGGTGTGCACCCTCTAAATATGTATCTTCCTATACATATCTGTGTGCGCGTGTGTAGTTAGATATATATGCATATATATGTGTGTGTGTGTGTGTGTATATATATATATATATATATATATATATCTTCTTCTTTCAGCTACTCCCATTAGGGGTTGCCACAGTGGATCATCTGTTTCCATTTCTTCTTGCTCTGTCACACCAACAACCTGCATGTCCTATCTCACCACATCCATAAACCTTATCTTAGGCTTTCCTCTTTTCCTGTTACCTGACAGCTTCATCCTTAGCATCTTTTTCCCAATATATACTCTGCATCCCTCCTCAGCACATCTAAAACAACTTAATCTTGCCTCTCTGGCTTTGTCTCCAAACCTTTCAACATGGGCTGACCCTCTAATATACTTATTCCTAATCCTGCCCACCCTCGTCACACCCAGTGCAAATCCTAACATATTTAACCTTGCCATGTCAAGCTCTGACTCCTGCCTTTTTGTCAGTGCCACTGTCTCCAACCCATATAACATAGCTGGTCTCACTACCCTCTTGTGGAACTCCCCATTCACTCTTACTGGTACTCATCTGTCACTAATCACTCCCGACACTCTTCTCCACCCACTCCATCCTGCCTGTTCTCTCTTTCTCACCTCTCTTCCACACTCACCATTACTCTAAAATGTTGATGCCAAGTATTTAAACTCATCCACCTCCACCACCTCTACTCCCTGCATCCTCACCATTCCTCTATCCTCCCTCTCATTTACACACAATTATTCTGTCTTAGTCCTACTGACCTTCATTCCTCTTCTCTCTAGAGCATATCTCCACCTCTCCAGGGTCTCCTCCACCTGTTCTGTACTCTCACTACAGATCACAATGTCATCTGCAAACATTATAGTCCACAGGGACTCCTGTCTGATATCGTCTGTCATCCTGTCCATCATCATTGCAAATAAGAAAGGGCTCAGAGCTGATCCTTGTTGTAATCCCACCTCCACCTTAAACGCATCTGTCACTCCCACCGCAGACCTGACCGCTGTTACACTACCTTTGTACATATCCTGTACCACTCTTACATACTTCTCTGACACTCCTGACTTTATTGAAAGCCAAAACCCCAAACTGCCAAAAGACCAGAAGTGAGAATTTCAAAATCCTGTCTATGGGGGGTTTGAAATTCATGCTTCTGGTGTTGCAGTATGGTGGATGGGCAAGTAAGTATTTCTGTTTAACTGTGTTCGTTAGAGGTTTAGTGTGTAAGTGTGTGTTGTGAGTGTGATGTGTGTGTGCAAGGGGGGTGTAAGCATGTGGCGGTGTATTCATGTGTTTGTCTGGGTAGTACAACCTTGGAGTTAGTATACTTAAGTGGGGGGTGGGGGGTGCAAGCCACCCTGCTTGTTTGTAGGTTAAGTTTGTGATTATGTATTTTGGGGGAAAGTGTGTGTATGTGTCTGTGTGTGGTGTATGTTGTGTGTAGTTTTCTGTAGTTTGAATTTCGCAGTTTTGGTTTTTTGGTATTGTAGTGTTTTGGTTGTTTGGTCTCGATTTTGGGCATTGGTAGAGTGAGTGTTTGGTATTTAGTAGTGGTTTTATATATATATATATATATATATATATATATATATATATATATATATATATATATCTGCATATATGTGTGTGCGTGTATGTATATGTATCTTTAGAATGTTTATTGTCATGCATTCCCTATGGAAGCTTGTTTGCATAGGGGTAAGCAATGCCTACACAGGTTAAGCAATTGAGACGCTAAATCAGTATAAGAAACTGTGAACAAAAGCTAACAGTGCTTACCTCTGCGCAAACCTGCGCAAACCCTCTTACAGCTGCTTAAAAGTGCCTTAATCACTCTTTATCCAAAGGCTTCCACATCATACATTCCCTATGGAAGCTTGTTTGCATGGGGGTAAGCAATGCCTACACAGGTTAAGCAATTGAGAAGCTAAATCAGTATAAGAAACTGTGACCAGAAGTAAGCAGTGCTTACCTCTGCACAAACCTGTGCAAACCCTCTTACAACTGCTTAAAAGTGCCTTAATCACTCTGTATCCAATGGCCTTTGTTTTGCCAGCAACAAAATAAGCAACCTCTCCAAGGCTTGAACCCTGCACACTATAGCCAAAGTGATTTATTACTAAGCCATGTCAGATATACATAGCCCTGATGTTTTCACAAACATATCATCCAGCACAGTCATTCAACAGTACTGGAATTGCATTTATACATGTAGATGTGTGTGTGTGTGTGTGTGTGTGTGTGTGTGTGTGTGTGTGTGTGTGTGTGTGTGTGTGTGTGTGTGTGTGTGTGTGATATACATATGCATACATCTATAGATATATATATGTGCACATATATATGTCCTGCCATGACTCTGGACTCCTGGATGTCCCAGCACTGCACCTGAAAGTGCACACCATCTTCCATACTTGTCATAGTGCCTACAGGAGGAAGGTGCAACCAGTTATTCTAAGTATTCCCACCTGTTTGTCTTAAATAGGGCTGATTTCCCACATTTTGCCGTGATTGGGCAGTTTTGAAAATGTTAGGCTATGGGCAAACTTGCTTACCTAAGGTTGGCATTGCTTAAAGGGGTATACCAATGGGCAAACTGATTTAACTGGCCTACACATTACTTACACCTACTAATCTGGGCTGTGCAATGCTTAGTGTTGCTTAATTTTTAATTTGCATACTATTTGCTGTTTGGCATTGATTTATTATTCATTACATGTTATATATGTGTTTGATATCCATGATTCATGTGTACGTACACTGTATGGGGTCCTTCTGTTTATTAGGGGATTTCAACACTTTATTACAGTGACACCTCACATTTGGGCTTAATGCAGTACTCCATTTCACATATTTATGTTATGTAGTAGGTTATACTACATAAAATATATATAGATTCCGTTCATATGTTCAATTTGATTTTACTATAGTAAGGATCTTTTTGGTGATACCTCAATCTTCTGGACTGCTGTGATGGCTTAGTGGTTAACTACTGCGATTACAGTGTACAGGGTCCTGGGTTCAAGAACTGCAAAGGCTGTTTATTTTGCTTCTGGCCAGAAAAGCAGCTGTTGCATACAGAGTGATTAAGGCACTTTTAAGCAATTGTAAGTGGGTTCGCTCAGGTTTGCATGACGGTAAGCATTGCTAACCTGCCGTTAAATAAGCTTACAAAGAGTTAGCTTCAATATTGCTTAACTTGCATGCAAATTGCTTACCCCAATGCAAATGGGCTTAAACCCGCTTACTACTACTTAAATATGCTTACTCTTATATAATAGCGCTTACTCTCGCTTATCCCTGCACTAATTTAGATAGTAATGTAAAATGGTTCTTGAGAAGGTGGTGGATTTGGAAACTCTATTGATTTATCATTCATTACACATTATACCTTCGATTTGTATCCGTGATTCATGTGCACATATACTGTAGGGGGCACTTGTGATTATCTCTGGATTGTACAAGAGTATGACAATGACACCTCACATCTGCATTTAATGCAGTACTCCAGTTCACAAATATATGTTATTTAGTAGGTTACGCAACAAAAAAATTATTCATAAAGTGGCATGGAAAATAGAATGTATTGGAGTGAGACTCGAACCAGGAATGGCTGCTTGTAAAGCGAATGCTCTTCCCACTACACTACTGCAGTACTGCTTCATTTGCATATATCTTGATTTTTATCCTCTTGTCCCATTTAAGTTGCAATAAATGTAGCTAAGAGATGAACAAATCTGTGCACCTATGGATACATTTTATCTGCTTCATAAAAAAAAAAATAAAAACAGCTTGTTTATAGTTTATATTTTAACTATTGCTCTTATAAACTTGGGGGGATTCTGCTGGGTGTTATGCAAACACCTATGTGTGGCCTCGCTCATTCTTATTCCTAAACTGCTGTTCTTGATTGCAGGGGCCTGTATATTCTGAGAGCTCTGCTCTAAGACAAGCCCCCTGCACTCGTACATGTTCCGAGTCAGTTTTGGAGGTCAGGCAACACACTTTCATTAATATGCATTGTGGTCTGTCATCCTGCTCCTAAACGGCCGCTTCCATGCAAGACTAAACTAGTTCTGCACGTTAGACTAGTGAATCCGTGTGTGTGTGTGTGTGTGTGTGTGTGTTTGTGTATATATATATATATATATATATATATATATATATATATATATCTATATATAAATACATAGGGAAATTCAATAAAGCTTACATGAATTCTTTCCCATGTGCACACGCACAACTAAACAACCTTTCGTGCAATGCAAATTTTGGCTTAAGTAACTGAATTTTATGCAAATTAATCAGGTGGAGTGATCCAACAACACGTAATGCATCTGTGTAGACTTGTGTCCATGTTAGTAGTGCCCAAGGAAATTTTCCGTGTACAGGAGTCTATACTGAAGGAAGATGATGTAAAAGTCCAACAATATGGGTATAATTCCCCGGAAAAGGTAAGATCCCATACATAAATGTTCAAAACATACACTGTGGATGTCTGAAAACAGCAAGAATTATGTCAAATTAATAGATATATTTTAAATTCCCACACAAACATGTTTAACATAAAAATAAAAAACAAAAAATGTGAAAGAACACTAATGTAGTCTAGACATAAGTACTGCAAGACTTTGCATCAGTTCTACACAATCATGCTTCTGCATTGTTTACAAGCTTACATGGCTAAGAACTGTCTTGTTTCTAGGCTGTCAGCATGAATATTATGCACAAGAATGGACACCCATGTCTCTGATACAAACCTGTAAATGGTTCATCTCCCAGGCCCATGCTTACACTTATCAAGGATATCAGAACTTGTCAGAGATTTGGAATGCATTCCTAGGCTTAAAAAGGCTCTTGTGGCCCTTAGCCTAGGGAACATCTATGAACCTTTATTTATTTACTTTATTTATTTAACATTTGTTAACCGGGAAAGTCCGACTTAGAATAAAGCCAATTTTCAGTGGAGGTGTGGGGAGAAATGCTCCAGATGCATGTCTTTATAATGTGGGAGGAAACTGGAGCACCTGGAGGAAACCCACACAAATGCAGGGAGGACATGCAGACTCCTCACAGAAGGCACCCCAGCAAAGAATTGAAACAGAGAACCTCTTGATGTGAGGTGACAATACTACCACTGCACCGTCCAAAATAACTTGCCTTAGAAGACCTTGAACCCAGGACCCTATATACCCTTGTCAGGGGCCATACTACTAGACCATCTGGGATTTTTATGAGCTTATGAACCTATGAACCTATGAGGGGTAAATGCTGTGGAAGTGTTAAATTGCTGAAGGGAGCAACCATGTATATATATCCACTTTGTGTAGGCTCCTACATGGTGCTTATATTCTCAGTGGATGTTAATGATATCTGGGGGTGTGCCATGACAGTTTTAGGAGTTCTTTTTGTGCTCAGTGCACTTGTGTGCATAGTGTGCCACTTGCTGAAAATGGTTTGGGTGTAGTTTATCATGTTTATGCAATCAAACCACCCATTTCCCAGTCATAAAGTAGACAGCTATAAATGGAAATTGGATATATTCCATTAACAATATACAATTTTGCAAGGCTATGCTGCACAATGTTGCACACAGTGCAGTGTCTTGTACTAAAGTATGACCTTTAAATCATGTCAATTATATCTTAAGAAAGTGAAGTGCATCATAATTAGCCAATCCCACATGGTGGACCTATTCCAGAACTGTATAAAGTATGCATACACCCTTCATTATGAATTTCCCTCAATAGTCTAAACCATTGGAGTAGAGACTTGGAAATTTTAACTGAGATAATGCTAGGGGCTGCTGTAGCTATTCTACATCTGGATGTGCTGGATGCTGAAGTCAGTGCTGCTGGTGCTGCTGACAGTAGGCCTAGGCCGAGAAGGAGAAGAGTGTTCAGGCCCAGGGTAACCTTACAGGAGCTACATGAGCTGAAGATTGTAGAGTACTACAAAGGGGAC